>NW_023638641.1:7500-12821 GCF_015228065.2 Penaeus monodon
AAAAGGGATATATATTCCTGTTGTTTAAGGAGAACAAGTTGATTTAGATATGGCATTTCTTCAGTTTTTTGCATTGTTATGGGGGGGCTATAGTAATTACTCACAGTATCTTCCAATATATCGATACCAAAGTCGCACAGTTGGTTAAGTGAAGGTATTTGAATAATTACCTCACAGTGTTTGATCTGTAAACCGTAGTTTAAACATGTCTGAATGATGTGCTTTGAGTGACATGAGAACCCAGTGTGTGTGTGTGTGTGACGCATATTTATATACACAGACCTATATATATAAAGGCATGCGCATCCAATATTCGAAAATTTTTCCTAACGTTTTTTTTAATTTCACATATATACATTAGTGCACTTTATTCAATGATTGTGGTGCATTAGCATGGACATATCGAAGCTTATACTTAGATGAAAGTTTTAGATTAACAAAACATGTAATAAATGCCTTAGGGCCTTAGGTCAAGAATATGTTTGAACTCTCATACAAACATATATATGCGTATATATTTAGGATGAAGTAAAAGTTCTTCTGAATATATGTATGGGATGAGAGTTTCCATGGTAATTATTGTCATTTCTGAAATCTGTAATATTACATCACAAAAACTATGAGCAATTTTTCAAGTGATACGACATCCCAAAATGGTGGAGCATTATTCTTTATCCCTGTGTAGCCGGGAAAATGCTGTGTCATTTTAAATTTTTTTGTGAAATGTCTTTGCACATAGTTGGCTCTGCTAGTGCTTAGCCACAAAGGAGGCAATTAGGCGACCTTGTAACCTTACCTGATTTCACCTTCCTTGAATTAGCGGGAAAAACTTATTTCTTACTAATACTACGAACATTTATGGTGTTATTTTTATTATAAACATTAAAATTACTATAATGTTATAAATGTTAGTACAGCAAAATAAGATAATGTAAAATACTTTTGTAAATCAAGAAAAGGGAAACGTGTGAGACAGTCATTACTCGTAATTGGCTCATTGGTGACTTAGTACAAGTGTAGCCATCAGTGTGTAAAAACAATTAATAAGGTAAACTCACTGTGGGCGTGGCATGTATGTATGTGCCATACCTGTCGGTATTGGGTTAAAGCTAATCATATTTTCTTTACATCATATAGTAAAATAAGAGTTGTAAACATATATTTTAAAAGTGTTTAAAATAATGTTGATATAATGCTGCATTCACATGAGTATATTATAAATTATCATTTTGCGGGGCTTGGTGTTGGGTGCGCCTAGCTGCCCTGCATTTGCAGAGATCCTGCGGAGCAAGCAACACCTGCGAAACTGTAATAATATGAAAAAGTGTGGGAGAAGCGGGTTCTAGGGAAGCCATGGGGACATTTGATAATACAATTGTTATGATTACCTAAAAGGTAACACCGGCACTCTCCGTGGAAAGAACTGGGACCCTACCACATACTCACTCCAAGAGTATCACAACATGAAAACTACAATTAAGTATCATGCTGTGACCACGGCGGCTCAGACATGAACCTACCGTTATAAAAAAAAAAAAAAGTCTCCACATGGCTTTCACCTCAATACACTTCCGTTGTTAACTGGAATCTGTTTTCTTCTGCAGATTGAAGGGGGGGAGGGGGAATACACAGGGGAATGAAGGGAAAATTTTGAAAAAATGTGAAATCTGATGAGAGTCGGAATTAAATAAGCAGATTAGAGTGTAAGAATAAAGAAACCCGAGCCAAATGTTGTAAACTCTCCAGCAGTAGATATGATGATTATTCCACATCACACATAGTTCTTTGATAATTTCAGTCATTGTGTCCAAGTCCCTTTTTCAACAGAAAAAAAAAAAAGGTATTTCATTGCTGGCAGAAACTGCCTATCTGCCCCTCTGTCTCTCGTCCTACTTTATATCTTCTTTTTTTTCAAATTTATTTTTATGGTTGCAACTATTTTTTCCAGGCCCCCATTGATTCACTGTTTTCATACAAGCACTTCTCTAGAGAAAATAGACCAGTCATTTATAGCAGTGTCACTTAATTTTACCTCATTTCTGATTTGTTCATAAGAAAATCCTTTTCATGAAAGTAGATTACAAAGTTGTTAGCTAATTTCCATGTTCAATTTAGATTATTGAACACATTCCTTTAAAACCTGTTTGCACAAAAGATTTGTCGCACAAGAAGTCTACCCTGCACTTTAAGGGCACATAAGTAATATTATTTTTCTTTTTTCAATATTTCCAACAACTTTCAATTAAAAAAAAAATCGCAAGGGACACAATGTCATTTCACTTGTTAGCACCAAAATCACTAGGGTCAAAATGACAAGTGTCTTCTCAAAAAGGGCGGTCAAGTCAGTAGCATACATATGTGCCATTAATTGCATCGTTACAACAGATTATTTAAGATATCATAAATTTATTGTTTATATGAAATCATAGATGATAGATAGATAGATAGATAGATAGATAGATAGATAGATAGATAGATAGATAGATAGATAGATAGATAGATAGATAGATAAGTAGATAGATAGAAAGATTTCAAGAACATATTGGATACAAGCAGTGTAAGAATGGTATTAATAAAGTTTTTTAACATGATACAAATTTCCTGTTGATATGCAGCACATCTATGAACTTCTCACAGTATTGTTCACATTTTAGACATTTCTAGAAAAGGAGGGTTGTTTTTCTTCCCTGCGGGTGCAACCTTTGAAAGTCAATACCTCACAACCAGTGGGTCTCCGCAGTTGTATTACCTAGCCTGTGCGTATGAACACTCAGTGTCAGATGTTGTACTGAAAAATATCTTGCTACTGCAATGTGCCAATTATGTACTCATAGAAGCGATTATTTCTTATTGCAAATACTTTGTTTCATGTATATATTTTTTTAAGGATTGTTTTTTCTTTTTTTATTCATTTCATTTTAACTTCTATTTTACTTTTATATATATATATATATATATATATATATATATATATATATATATATATATATATATATATATATGTATAATATGCACATGCGCATTTCTACAACAAGAAATACACAATTTTAACAGTTGTATAACTTTCCATTCCTGCAGATTGCTGATGTGAAAGATATATAGATGTGATCTGGTTATGGACAATTTTTATACATACTTACATACTTTTATATTCAAGAGTGTAATTTTTAACGTTAACCATGCATTTAAGTTCATCCCAGCCAAAGCACTTTTCCCCATCTTTCCATGTCAAATGATATCCTTGAGTGAAAATGAAAAGCTATTGAAACGATGAAGCTTTTTAAAATATCTTTTATCATTTCTTGTGCTGTTCTTGCAGATACGTGGAAAGACAACGAGGAATTTTCAAATTACATAGTTCAGCTCGACGTCATGCGGTGTAGAAAAGCTTGGTAAGATTTGTAGTAATAAGTAGATACCAGTATTTGTTGCTTTCTATTCTTAGTTCATTCATAATCAGTTGATAAATTCCTCCTTATTTGATTATTTCATTAACTCATACTGAATGCAGTGTAAACAGAAGATTTGAGCTTTTTCCTTGTATGAAGTAAACATGTTATTTGTAATATATTTATATAGATATCAGTATGAAGGAAGATATTATAGTGTGTCCTTTGTATTATGCTTGAGAAATAATTCTTTAACTTTTTATGATGATGATGATAACTTTTTATGATGATGATGATGATGATTGAATTCCATGTTATTATCACTAAGATTCTTACTATTATTTCAGGCAAGGAGGGTGGCCACCTGCGGGAGGAGAGGACGGCCATTCTGGACCAGACGAGGGACCTGGCCTACACCAACTACAAGACGTTCATTCATACAGCTGATTGCTCGAGAACCATTTTCAAAGACGTAGGTTTTGACAGTTTGATCCGGTCTGTGGTACCCGGGGGGGTTGTATGGGTGAGGGTGAGAGAGAGAGAGAGAGAGAGATGAGAGGAAGGAGAGAGAGACAGAGAGAGATGAGAGGGAGGAAGAGAGAGAGAGAGAGAGAGAGAGAGAGAGAGAGAGAGAGTGGTGTGTGTGTGTGTGTGTGTGTGTGTGTGTGTGTGTGTGTGTGTGTGTGTGAGTCTAACTGTGTCTGTGTTATCAGTGTTCTGAAATACCAAGTATGGGAGATATTATTTATTTATTTATTTATATATATATATATATTTTTTTTATTAATTAATTAATTTTTATACTATTATTTATTTTTTTGGCTACAACCCCCCTCCCTCCCTCCATGAAGAGGTTCTCTAGAATCTAACAACTTTTGGAAAGCAGCTTCGAAAAAAAAATCCATGCTCCCTCAAAATTCTAAACATGGTTCCTCTCACAGTTCACCAGTGTGAGAGCCACTTAGAAGGCTTGTCGTCATGCCTGCCCAACCTTCGGAAAAGTGTGGATGGGTTTTTGGCCACCTCGCGCAGCTTGGCCAGTCGCGGCACCTCACCTCACTCACGCTGACAAAGCACACACAGTTGCTGGAGGTATTATTCATATGGTTGTTAATGCTGTATTGCAGTTGTCTTGTTGTTATTATTGTTATTGTTATATTATTATTTATTAGTATTATTATTATTATTATTATTATTAGTAGTAGTAGTAGTAGTAGTAGTAGTAGTAGTAGTAGCAGTAGTAGTAGAGTAGTAGTAGTAGTAGTAGAGCAGTAGTAGTAGAAGTAGTAGTAGCAGTAGTAGTAGCAGTAGTAGTAGCAGTAGTAGTAGCAGTAGTAGTAGTAGTAGTAGTAGTAGTAGTAGTAGTAGTAGTAGTAGTAGTAGTAGTAGTAGTGTTATTATTGTTGTTATTATCATTATTATTATTATGGCTGTTACTGTTGTAATAATTATTAGGCCTACATTATTGTAATTGTTAATAAGATGGGTACTATAATTATAATGATAATGACAATGACTGATAAGGAAACTAATAATGATAATGGTGATGAACTTAGTCATTTATAGACCTTTTATGATCAGATCCTGGAGCTGCCACAGCTGATGGACACATGCGTGAGAAACAGCTACTATGAAAGAAGCGTGGAGATTTAGCATATGTGAGAAGGCTAGAGAAGAAAACACACAGACATCCCTATAATAGCTGTAAGTGTGCTGTATGCTTTTTTTCTGATATTTTCCTATTTCTTGCTGGGTTTTATGCACCGTACATCATTATAAAATGTGTTACACATTTTATATAAATTTTCCTGGAGCATCTGCATGTCACTGGAAGGGGCGATCCTAAACGAAAGTCATCTCCACAGAACATCGTGATGGAGGTCCAGGCAGGGACTCGGTGTGTTGAGCCAAATTCGGCGCAGTTCAGTTTCG
>NW_023638642.1:0-12821 GCF_015228065.2 Penaeus monodon
ATTATTTTTTTCTGTATATACATCTACATATATATTTATAAAATGTATGTATAAATATAAAAAATTTGGGTATATATGTATTTTTATGTGTGTATTTCTATGCGTTTGTGAGTTATGTTTGTGGGCTATCTTTTTAACCAAATGTATCTTAACGAAACCTAACCGAACCCCACCTACCCTAACCTAACGTAACGTAACGTAACCTAACCTAACCTAACCTAACCTAACCAAACCTAACCTAACCTAATCTACCCTAAGGTAACCTTACTTTTCCAACCCTAACGTAACGTAATATATACATACATGCTATATATATATATATATATATATATATATTTTATATATATATATATATATATATATATATATATATATATATATATATACATATATATTTTATATATAAAATATATATATATAATATATATATATTTTTCAATATATATATATAATATATATATTATATATATATATATATATATATATATATATATATGTGTGTGTGTGTGTGTGTGTGTGTGTGTGTGTATGTGTGTGTGTGTGTGTGTGTGTGTTTGTGTGTGTGTGTGTTCTGTATGTTGTGTGTCTGTGTGTGTGTGGTGTTTCATATCTAGATATATGTATTTATAGGGAAATATATATAATTTCAAATGTTTATAGATATAAAGAAACACATGTTTGCATGTTTTTGTGTGTGTGTATGTGTGTGTGTATGGGTGTATGTGTGCTTGTGTGTGTAAGGGTGTATGTGTGTGTAAGTGTTTTGTGTTTTTATGTTTGTTTATATATATACATATATATAAAATATATATATATATTATAATATCTATATATAATATATATATATATATAATATATATATATATAAACAAAATTATATTATATATTTATATATGTAATACATTATAAATAAAATTTATTGGTATATAAGTTTTTTGTATGTAAGTATGTGTGTGCCTTTTTTGCGGTCGTGAGTATGTTTTTGTAATCTACTTAAAGTCCACCTAACCTAACCTAATGCTACTTAACCCAACCTAAGCTAACCTAACCTAGCGCTACTTAACCGTGAAATAACCTAGCCGAACCTAAGGTAACTTGCATTCCCTAACCTAACGGAACATGATGTGGGACATCAACATCATCTCATCATTATTATACCAAAGTCCCCACGTTCCCCCTTCCTTTTCTCCTCATTCTCCTCCTCTCCTCCTCCTTCTACTTTTATCTCTCCGTTCCCCCTTCCCTTTCTCTTCCTTCACTACTTCCACTTCTATATCTTCGTTTCCCTCTTCATTTCCTTCTCCTCGACGTCCTCTTCCAATATATGTACATATAACATACATAGACCTTGTGTGCCAGTGTGTTTCCTATGTATTTGAAATAATGTATTTATATATTTATTTACTTACATATATATATATATATATATATATATATAATATATATATATATTATATAAAATAGTGTGTAATACGACAGAACGCAACACCTTCACACACGTACATGAATGTGAAAGTAGGTCAGTGACCGTGACGTAATCAGTGACCTTGTCGTAACCACAAACCGCAAACCGCAACCACAACAACATAATCAATACCCGGAAAAACAACTTTTACATGTGCATTTATGTTCGTAAGACGCATCATAAGGAAAAAAATGAAACTAATGATGTGCTACAGACGAGTATCCCCTCCAATGCAGGTGACAGGTGACAAATAAATGATCAGGGTAACCAAAAGAAACCTTGGTCGAAAAATAAAAGCGGTTATACTCCAATGGTCACGAGGTAACCCTAGACCTTAGCTAACGAGGGCTAACACCACACCTTAGGGTTTAAAAGGGTGCATCAAAACGAAAGATCACTGAAAGGATTAACAAACAATACCCGTAACCAAAAATCATTACCCATAGCAGCGATGTACAACGAGGTCCCTCCAATGCAGGAACATAATAAATGATTCGCAAAAAACCACGCATCCTTGTCGGGGTAAAAAGGGGTTAATGACTACAGTGGTAAAAGGAAACCCACTAGACCTTGGGCAGGGGGCTACAGATGACCACCCTGGCTCCTCCCCCCCACATCGCAATTTTTACCTGTTAAATTTGTACCGAGATCGAATTGATTCTGTTACAGAAGGGAAAACCCTCTCTCCAAATGCTGTCAAAATAAATAATAAAAGGTCACACGGCTGCTAAGGCCCGATAATTACTGCCCCTTCCCCCTACCAGGAAAGAATCAGTTTAAGTGTAAAGGTTATAAAACTCGTTATCAAAATTGCTTTATTTTCGAACTACAACAGATAAAATCGCTCGCACCTACAACTTAAGACGTATTCCAACCGGAAAATTCTTTTCTTCACCACACATTTTTTTTCCCCCGCCTGATATGATGCGGGTGACGGGGAAGAATTTCCCGTGCTACATTACTATCACTGTTGCTGTCGAACCCTCATCGTCTTCGCAAAGTCAATGAGAGAAATCAAGCCAGCATAAAAACGGAGGCGGTGCGACGAGGGAAAACCTCTATTGTTGATTACTCCGCCCCCAAAAAACTCCCCCCACCGTGCAACGACGGTTGCCAAGAGAGTGATACCCCTTTTAATTCATCAAATCCATAATGCCCTCAAATGATCCCTAATCACTCCCTGAAGGATGTTCCCCCTCCTCCCCGAACAAAAATAAAAAAATAAAAATAGGAAAAAGACAAAAACAAAAAAAAAATGCTCCAGCTGCTGAATACGCAAATCCGAAAAAAGGGACCCGCCTTCCCTTCCTACAGCCCCCGATCCAATTCCCCATATCCCGATAGGAAATAATATGGGAAAAGGAAAGCAAAAAACAAATAGCACAAAGCCCATGGGGCGTAATAACTCACCCCTTCCTTCCCCCTCCCCCCCACACCCCAATATTTACCATGTTTGATTTGTAAATGAATGATAATTAATCCTGCACAGACGAGTGCCCCCCTCCCAATTCTCATAATCCATAAAAGTTCCCCCTAATGGACTACAGCTGCCCCAAAGGGGTCTCTATTCTCCCAAGCAAAATAAAATAAAAATAGAGGAAGATTTTACTAGGTTCTTTAAACCCCAAAAGGGATTTATAATAAAAAAACAATTCAGTGAAAAAGTCATGAACAAAATTTCCCTTTAATTGTCTTTTAAGCTTAACAAACCGCATCCTAACGGTGATAAACAAAAAGATATAAATAAAAGGCTTATTTTTTTTGTAAAGTAAAAGCGATAAATCCCACTACGCCATTTTTTTTAAAATTGCAGGCTTTCAAAAGGTTAAACATAATAAAGGGGCAACCCTAATAAGAATAACACAGAAATTTTTTAACTTCGCGGGAATGATTGTAAGCTATCTTCTCCAAAAGGGTCTTTCTAATAAAATACAATTCCTCAAAAAGGTCAGGAAACTCTTGTTGTACTCATATGTCTTTATTATGACTTTCACAAACAACATCCAACAGGCATAAAACAAATAAAATAAAAATGACAGGCTTAAATTTTTTGTGTAAAAGTAAAGCGATATCCACTATCTCATACTTTGAAATTTCAGGCTTATACAACGGGTTTTAATTACCTAACAGGTTGAAAAGTCGCCGGTTTTATTCTTTTTTAGAGAGCATTAATAGGGTTTTCAACGCATCTGCGCGAGACCAAATACGGGTTTCCCCCTCCTATTCCCCCTATTACCAACTAGGACCACCACGTCCCCTACGTGCCGACCCAGTTATGTTTTTTTTCTTCTAAGCAATGCTTTTCCCAAAAGTGTTCCCGCTCAGTCTCAAATTTTGGTACAATCTACAATGCAAACTAGAAATATGTTCAGCTTTCCATAGTTTAACTCTGCAAACGGGCGTATCTTTGCATGCAATACAGTGCATTCCTTTCTGATATAAAAAGACCAGGGTTAAAACATCGATTAGGGATCCTCTGTTTTATGATAATATAAGAAAAAGATGACTCAGAACAGAAAGTGGACTAGCTTTTCAGTAATTTACACAAAATTGTCTATAGTACCTCCCTACAAGTATATACGAATAAAGGAACTATGGGAATGGTAGCTACTAATGTTGGTTACTGTAGTTTCATTCATCTAGCAACTATGCTGTTTTGTCTCCTACAAGAAGGGAAATTTTTAAAAAGACCCAAAAAAACCCTTCCCCGGGGGGGAAAAAAACAAACTTACTTCTCGATTTCCCCGTCTGCTTTCTCCCCAAAACAGCAAAGAGAGGGGTAGAAAAGTTGTATCTTAAGGGGCCCCGGGGGATTTTAATTTTTTTTAAAAGCAAATATTTTTTTTTTTTCTTTTTTTTAAAAAGGGGGAAAAAATTTAAAAAAAAAATTCCGCCACCGGTTTTAAAAAAAAACCTTTTTTCCTTTTTTTATTTTTAAAAATTTCCAAAAGGAGAAAAAATTTTTTTAAGGGGTTGGGACTTGAATTTAAAACTACTTTCGACCCTTTTTAAAAAAACTGAATATTTTTCAAACCCCCAATACAAAAAAAAATTTTTTTATTCTTTTAAAAAAACGACTTCATTTTTAATATTTTTGTTGTTAAATACAAATTAACCAAAAAAAAAAAATTTTATCAAAAATCCCCTTTTTTCACTTTCCCCTATTTTTTTCCTTTTCCCCAAACTATTTTTTCAAAAAAAAACCCCAAAAAAAAAACTTTTTTTTTTTTTTTTGTTTTTTATAAAAAAAATTTTTATAAAAAAAAAAAAGAGGTAGTAGATGTAAGGGGGAAAAAATCGGACCCCCTTTCATGTATAAGGGAATGTAAAAGTAGGTCGTGACCGGAGTAATCTTGACCTTGACGAAACCAAAAACCCAAAAACCCGCAACCAATGTCCACAACAACTAATCAACCCCCGGGAAAATCTTTAACCTTTTTTCCATTCTTTTATGTTGTACATGACGCATAAAAAGAGAAATAATGAAAAAAAATGTGTACTACAGACGAGTACCCCCTCCAATGCAGGTGACGATGACATGTTTAAAGATCACAGCGAACCAACAACCTAGAGAGTAAAAAGCAGGATAATGTAGGGGGAAGAATCCGACCCCCTTTCACACACTACAAGAATGTGAAAGTAGGTCAGTGACCGTGACGTAAAGTGACTTGACAAAACCACAAACCGAAAACCCAAACCAAATTTCCCCCACAACAACATAATAAATCCCCGGAAAATCTTTAAAACCTTTTTCCCATGTCATTTTATTTTCCTACATACGCTAAAAGAGAAAATGAAACAAATGATTTACAGACAGTATCCCCCCAACAGGTGACAGGTACTAGATTAATGATCACAGCGTAACCCAAAACCCTGTCGGAGTAAAAGCGGGTTTAAATGATACGAGGCAACCCCAAACCCATAGCTAGCGATGGAAAACGCGCACACCTTAGGGAAAATGGGCATCTAACAAAAGATGACATGAAAGTGTTTAAACAATCAAATCCGTATCCAAAATTTTACTCATAACCAGTGTTTTACAGACGAGGACCCTCCAATGGGTTACATAGATCAATGATCACCGCGTAATCAAAAAACCCTTTTATCGGAGTGAAACAGAACCACCAACCGAAACTAACATGGCTAACTAATACATAAATAGTACTCAAAAAAAAAAGATGCCCAATACAAAACCGAAATCTTACCCCGGCAGATGCTACAGAACTCCCCCGTGGCCCCCCCCCCCCCCCACCCACACCGAAATATCACCTGTCTCCTAAATTCCCCGTCTCTCCAAATGTTTTTTAATGACCGTAATTTCTGCCCCTCCTCCTGACCGAATAAGAAAAAATTTAAAGTGTAAAGGAATAAAAACTCGTTATACAATAATGCTTTTTTTTTTGATTGTATAACCTATAAAAAGCGCCGCAACACACACACACAACACCACACACAAACACCACACCACAACACACACACACACACAACCCCCCCACCCCCACCCCGCAATATTCCCATGAAAAACTTGTACCGGGATGGGAAAAATTGACCCGGTTACAGACGAATGATCATCCCCAAATTAAATCAAAATCCATTCCCCCAATGGCTAATACACACACCTAAAGGGTTCCTCTCACCCTCCCCTCCCCCTCTCCAAACCAAACCCCTCCTTCCCTTCCTAACCCCCTCCCCACATTCCCCCATCCCCAAACAATATAGTCAGAAAAATCAAACAAAAAAATCAATCTTACTTAAGGAGATAATCAGCCCTGCCTAAAGTGCGAGTGATCCCCCCCTAAGAATGATGCAATAAAAATCCCAACCCCCGATCCCATTTTTTTTACGATGACCCCCCCTTAACCACCCCTCTCCCCTCCACACCGTCCCCCGCAATTTCATCGTTTTTGAATTTACCCGGATCGGAATTGACCCTGTTACAGACGGGGGACCACCCCTCCTAATAATGAAACTGTCATAATAATAACCCTAACAAGGTTTTCATATATGTTTTTAGTACAACAAACAGACACAAATACAAATATATCCCCCCAAATTTCATATAATGAAATGTAATATGATCTTTTCTTCTTATTCAGAGGAAATGACGGTGGGTGCCTCTCGTTTTGAGTGAAACCAAAACCAAAAAAAGGAAATCCTTTTTAACCCTTCTAAGATTGAAAATGTTCCATTACGAAAATATAAGACAAAAATATATGCATATGACACTATCCATTTCTACTCCTATGCTTTAATAATAAAAAAAAAAACTTGAAAAGACCATAATCATATCTTTAAAAAGTTTACAAATCATAATATAACAAAGATGCCTTAATGGAAATATTCAACAAAATTTTTAAACTTCCGGGAACGATTGATAAATTTGTGAATCCTCTCTTTTTTTAACGTTTACTACTTTACACCCAAGGGGTATTCATAATAAAAATACAATTCATAAAAGGTCTGGAACTCTTTTGTCCCCAAAACATCCCTTTAAATATATTTCAAGAACACAAACACGCGTCCTAACAGGTGATAACAAAAAAAATAAAAATAAAGGCTTATATTTTTTGTGTAAAGAAAATCGATAACTCCCACTACGCACTTTTAAAAATTGCAGGCTTATACAACGGTTAATCAATAAACAGGTAACCCTAATAAGAATAAACAGAAATTTTTTAAACTTCGCGGGACGTTGATAACTATCACACCCCAAAAGGGCATCTTTCAATAAAAATACATTCACTAAAAAAGGCATGAAACTCTTTTGCAAAATGTTTTTTTATGACTTTCACAAACACACATCTAACGGGCGTAATAAAAAAAAAATAAAAATAAAAAGCAAAATTTTCTGTGAAATTAAAATGCGTAACACTCTCATACCTTTAAAAATTTCGGGGTTTATACAACATTTTATTCCTAACTTTTAAAAAAGTCACCGGTTTTTTTCTTTTTTAGAGAGCTTTAATAGGGTTTTTAAACGACTGCGGAGACCAAAAGGGGTTTCCCCCCCCTTTTTTCGCCTGAACAGTTAATTATTCCAACTAGGACCCCCACCTGTCCCAGGGGTTCCGAACCAGTTATTTTTTGCAAATTAACCTTAAGGGGGAAAAATGGGGTATTTTTTCCTAAAATTTTCCCAGCCTACTCTCTTTTTTGTACAATCTACAAGCAAACTAGTAAAATGTTCAGCTTTTCCATAGTAAAAACCTGCGCACGCCAATACAGTGCATTTCTTCTGATATAAAAAACCAGGGAAACACGATTAGGGATCCTCTGTTTTTGATAAAAGAAAAGAGAATTAGAACAAAGGGGGACTTTTTTCATAATTTACCCCCCTCCAAAAATTGTCTATATACCCCCCCTAAAGAAATACGAAAAAAAGGAACTATCAAGGGAAACCACAATTTTGGCTACTATATTTTCATTCATTAGCAAAATGCTTTTTTGTCTCCTACGGAACGGGAAAAATATTGAAAAAAGACACAAAAAACCCTTGCCGAGGGAAATAATAAACAAAAACTTTATTTCTCTTTTCCCTGCTGGTCTTTCTCCCCAGTCAAAACATGCAAAAAAGGAGGGGGCTAATAAGTTCATCTTAAGCGACTAGGCGTTTTTGATGATTTTTTCATTTACTAGAAATTGTCTTTTTGTCCCCTACAAGAACGGAAAAAATTATAAAAACCAAAAAAACCTTCCCAAGGGGTTAAATTAACCAAATTTTACTTCTATTTCCCCGTCATTCCCTTTTCTAAAAATTGCAGCAAGAATAGAGCGATAAGTTTTTATCTTTAAGAGACGATCACCTCACCCCCGGGATATGGTGATTTACTTCATGGGAAAAACGTACTTTCAGACACCATTTTATTAAGAAAAAATACATAATTTTTTTAAATCTTTTCAAAGAGAAAAAAATATCTTAAATGACACTGAATAAACTTGCTATCACCTCTTCCACATTTTCTAAAAACTTAAAATACAAGCGCCCAAAAAAAGAAACTCCCTTTACCTTAATTTTTTATTGCACTGTTGCTGCAGTGACGAAAACTGTTAAGCCCATGCAAACTATTTTATCTTCAAGAAAAAAAAAAAGGTTTTATTAAATTTTACAAAATTTTTCCCCTTTTTGCAAATTTACCTTTTTCAAAACAAAACTTTTTTAAAATGAAAAAAGGTAAAATAATATAACTTCCCCTGTATAAAGCTTTTTTAAATTTTCGATATTTTGGGCAAAAACAACCAAAATTCTAAAACAGGATTTTTTACCATGGGTTTTTACCAGAGGGGTAAAAAAATACATGGCACCCCCGATTGGGGTAGACTTTCGACGCATGGATTTTTTCCCAAAATTGTTTTTTTTTTTCTTTTTTTAAACCGGTTATCAAAAACATATATTTAAATTTTTTTTAAACAAACGTTTTTTTTGCAAAAAAAAAAAAAATAAATAATAAAGGTGCTTTCTTGTTGTGTGTCACATCAATATTCTGTTTTTTCTGGCAGAAAAAGGGGATATACGAGAACATACAGTCGAGGGGGTAAGTTTTAGGAAAGGGTTGAAAATCACAGTCCTAAAGGGGAAAAAGCCGAAAAAAAAAGAAACAATATTTTCTGAAGACAAAATAAAAAAGCATTCGTTTAGGAGAAAAAAAAATTCGCATACCCCATAAAAGGGAGGGAAAAACTTCTTTTTATAACTTAGAGAAACAAAAACCCTTTTTTTAAATACAAGGGTGATTTTTTGAAGTAAATGTATATACTGAGCAGTTTTTTCAGACTTTGGGAAAAAATTTTTTTGTGTTAAAATGTTATAGCATTGCTATCATTTTAAAAAAAAAAATCTTATTTTTCTAAAAATGCCTTCCAAAAACCCGACAATGCTCCAGGCCAAAATCCGATAACGGACAACCCCCAAACGGTATCAGGGGAAAACCCCTGCTTGTCACGAGAAATGACTTTACCGACAAGTAAAAAAAAATTAATAAATGCGAAGTGAGGAATGGCAAATATAAGGCAATGGGGGTACTTTTCTCATTTTCCTTTTGTGAAGAACTGCAAGTTTGAAAATCTAAAGGAATCGCACCCCCTTTAATCATTGACAAGGAAACCCCCATGTTTAGATGCTTTAAAAATTTTTTGAATGCTCGCCTCGGTTTTTCATCTTCGTAGAATCGTTCTTCACCCCACTCGTTCCGCTAGCTCACGCCTGTTCTCCCTATCAAACGCCCTATCTTTTTGGCGAGGCCTCACCCTTTTCCTAAACTGCTCCCCCTCCCCTCTCCCTCGACTAAGCGCGATGCTTATTTACCCCAGGGTGTAAAAAAAGGTGATGAAATTAATTTGGGTATAAAATAACTTCCACAAAACTAAATATTATGGAATTGATTACTTTGAAATTTGGGTGTTATAGCCATATCAAACTTGGAGGTTTCCCTTTCGAAAAAAACTAAAAATTTGATAAAACAGTAATATGTCTTTATTAGTGTAAAAATGATAATTATCGATGACTACAAAACACAATATCATAGTACAAAAATTTGCCAGATAATTTGTCAAAATTTATTCCATCATTCTTCAATTTTGCTTTTCGCTTTCCTCGCAATTTTTTATTTTTTCCCTTCGCAGACAGAAATACACGGGACAGGCAGATTTGCTGTCTGGGGCATGTCACCTTGTCGGAAAGGGAAAATTCAGATTCTGATAAGGGTTATAAAAAACTAACACCGCATCCCACCATACAGCTAGTTTTTCCAAAATTTTCCCTTTTGTAAAGCGTAATTTTTTTTCTTAAAGACAAAAAAGCTTACCAAAAGGTATCAATTAAAGTTTTTTTGCATAAAAAAACCCTCTAACCTTATTAAAAAAGAAATATACCCAAACCCCGAACATTTTCCAGTGAGCAAGTACATAGCTGAGAAGCGTACTTTTTCCCCTAAAAGTGCGACCGCCCAAAGGCATCCTCACAATGTGGGGGCATTTTAGCTGTCATCAGTCCGTTCTCAGCCTTTTTAATAAAACTTTACTTTCGGTTACATTATAATCATTCAGCTGTAAAAGCCTACTTTTTCACCCTCTTCTTCGTCGTCAAAATATTCTCGCTGTAAAAGTTTACCCAGTTAGACGAGGGGGTCTATATTCCCGCACGCGCCCCACTCATACTGACGCGGGTGCGTGCCGGGGGAAGTAAAACCCCGCGCGGTGGGGGCGAGGGCGGGGGGCGGCGGGGGCGGGGGCAAAACGTGTCCTGCTCCATCTATTTCTGTCTGCGAATGGGAAAAAATAATTGCGAGGAAGCGAGAAGCAAAACTTTATTGAATGATGGAATTAAAAATTTTGACAAATTTTCGCGGAAATTTTTTTCTATGTTGATTGGTATTGCAGTCATACGAGAATTTTCAATTTTTCTCTAGGGAAAAACATATTAGTTTTCAAATTTTCTTTTTTCAAAATTTTTTTTCTTTCCCAAAGGAAAACCCCAAAACTATGATTTTTAAACACCATCTTTTTCATCCCCGTGGTAATACGCATCACGCTTAGTGAGGGAGAGGGGGGGAGGGGCAGATTTAGGGGAAGGGTGAGGGATCGCCAACAAAATATGGCTTTTTAGGGGGAAAAAGACTGTGAGCTAGCGGAATGATGGGTGTGAGAAAGAGTCTAGAAGTCAAAAACCCCAGGCGAGTTTCTAAAAATTTCTAGCTATCTAAACATGGGGGGTTTACCTTTGGGCAAATGATTGAAGGGGGCGATTTTCCTTATAGTATTCATTAAATATGCAGTTCTTCACGAAAGGAAAAGAGAAAAGTATTCCGGTGTCCTCTATTTTCGCCCTTCCTCACTTCGCACGCCCATTAATGGGTTTTTTAGTCGATAATCATTATCTGTGACAACAGGGTATTCCTATACCTTTTGAGGGTTTTCCGTTATCTGGATTGCCTGGAGCTTGTCAAGTTTTTTTGGGAAGGCATCTTTTGATAAATAAACTTTTTGTTAAAGATGATAGCAAGCTTTAAAATTTAACACTACCATTTTCCCCAAATCTAAAAACTGTCAGTTCATTCATTTTCTTTTAAAATCCCCTTGTATTTAAAAAAAGGGCATTTTGCTTTTTCTGTTTTAAAAGAAACTTTTTTCCCCCCTTATTTTGAGGGAATGCGAAATTTTTTTTTCTCCTAAACGAAAAAGCTTTTTACTTTTTCATTCAAAAATTTTCTTCGGTTCAGCTTTTCCCCTTTGGACTGGATTTTTAACCCTTTCTCTAAACCCTTACCCCCTCAAATGTTGTTTTTCTCGTCGTATACCCTTTTCTGCCTGTAAAAAAGAAAATCTAAAAGTACACACAACAAGAAAGCCCTTTATTTTTTTTTTTTTTTTTTTTTTTTCAAAGAAAGTTTTTATTAGAAAAATTAATATATAGTTTTTATAACTCGGTTTTAAAAAAAGAAAAAAAAAACGCATCAGTTTGGAAAAAACACATGCTGTCTGCTAAGATCTTCACATCGGGGCCCCTGTTTTTTTTTACTCCCTCTGGGAAAAAAACCCATGGTGAAAAATCTCGTTTTAGGGTAATTTGTGTGTGTCTTTTTCCAATTCCCAAAAATTATAAAAACTTTATAACAGGAGTTTTTTTTTTTACCTCTTTTTTTATATTTCTAAAAGTTCTTGGTTTTGATAAGGTCAAATTTCTAAAGGGGAAAATGTTTAACAATTAAACAAAGCCTTCTTTTTGTTCTTGAAGTGAAATAGTTTGCATGGGGCCCCTTTAAAATTTTCTCACTGCAGAACAGTGGCTGTGAAAAATTATAGGTGAAGGATTTTCTTTATTTGGGATGCTTGTATATTTGTTTTTAGAAAATGTGGAAGAGGGGAGTAGAAGTTTTTTTCAGTGTCACTTAAACATGACAATAATGATGTAAAAGTGGAATAAAGAGAATTTTTGGGTAACTTTGAGATTATTTAAAATTATTACTATTATATTATTATTTCATTATTATCATTATTATTTTATTATTATTTTATTATTATTTTTATTTTTATTATTTTTTAATAATAATACTTTAATTATTGATTTTTGCCAAAAAAAAATCATAACGTATAATAAATAATAAAAATAATAAGTAAATTTAATAATCGAATTGTTATAATATTTTTATTAATATCATATTGTTATTATTATCTTATTTTATTTTTACGGTAGTAAATTTTAAAAATAATTTTTTATAACATAATATTACAGAAAAAACTATATTAATTTTAAAAAAATGATATAAAAAGATTAGAAACGTTATTTTTTATTATTATTATTTTTATATTATTTTTGTATTGTTATTAGTAATATTAAAAAAAATATTAACCCTTTTCAATA
>NW_023638643.1:0-12819 GCF_015228065.2 Penaeus monodon
AACGGGGGGGGAAGGAGAAAAAAAAAACCAGCAAACAACAAACAAAAAGAATTTTAGATGCGGCTTTTTGCACATAGGTTTTTTTTTAAGGAAAATTTAACCCCCCGGATAATTGTGGGGTATACCATATTTTACTTTTTTTAAATTTTAATTTCCTTGTGCTAGCTTTTGGTATTTCATAAATAAAGAAGTAAAAAGAAAAAAGAAAAAGGGGAAATTAAAGATATTTCTTTTATTTTGTCAAGACATAGGAAATTTTTAAAACGCTTTTGATGAATTTATTAAATAAACAAATCTAAGGTACAAAACATTCGCATATATTTATAAAATCAAAAACAGAGGTTTAAAAATATAAGATAAATTTTTAATATATAATTTTAAATTTTAATATATATAAAATAATTTATATAAAATATTATAAATATATAAAAAATATATTATCTAAAATATATATAATATTATATATACAAATAATTATATAAAAATATATAGATAATATTATAAATATAATATATAATTTATATATATAATTATATTATTATATATATACATAAATATATATTTTATATTATTATATATTATTTTATTATTATATTGTATAAATTTTTAATATATATATATAAAATATTTTTAATATATATATAATATTGGTATTTTTAATATATATATATAATTTTAATTGTTTTATATATATATATAATTATATATATAAAATAAATATTGGATATTTTATTATATTAAAATCTATATAATATATATATATAATTTATTATATATATTTTATATAAGATAATATTTTATAATTTTATTTATTTTAAAATTTATTATATTATATTTTTTTTTGTATTTTATATTATATTATATATATTATATATAATGGTATATAAAAAAATTTTTTATATATATTTTATATTTAATTATGTGGATTATACTTAATTTTAAAAATATTTAAAAATTTTTAAAAGGATATATTAATTTTTTTTTTAAAAAAAAAATATTTTTTTTTTATATATCTTTTTTTTTTTTTTTTTTAAAAATATTAATTTTTTAAAATATAAAATTAAAAAAAGTGTAAATTTTTAAAATATATTTTTTTTTTTTGGGAAAAATATTTTTTTTTTTTTTATAAATTTTTTAAAATATGTATAATCGTTATATTATTTATTACGTATTATTTTAAACATAACGTAATATATATATATATACATTATATATATATATATATTATTTATATATTTTATATATATATATATAAAAATTTTTAAAAACCACATGTGGTGCATGTATTTTATATAGAATGTATTATATACATAATATATTTTATATATATAAAAATTTATATTATTTTTTAAATATTTTTATAAATGTAATAAATATATATAATTAATATAAACTAAATAAAAAATATTTTATTTTAATATAATATTCAATTATAAAATTTTATAAAATTTTTTTAATTATATATATATTTTAAGTTTTATATATATATATATATATAATAATATATATTATTTTGGAATATATATAGTTAGTAAATATTTATATATACATGTTATTTTAGTTTATTAAAATTATTTATATTTTTATATACTTTATAAAATATATATATAATTCATTATAATACATAACACACACACCACCACCCCAAAATTTATAATATATATATATATATATATATATATATATATATATATATATATATACATACGTAATTACTATAAACAATATACTAAAATATTTATATCAGATTAACAAATATTATAAATACGAATATACAGAATGTAAACCACACACCCACACACGCACACGCACACGCACCCGCACACGCACACGCACACAACCCCCAAAACCACCCACAAACACACACACACAAACACAACACCACCATTAAAATTAAATAAAATAATATATAAATTATATATATATTAATATATACTTATGTATACAATATATTCATATATTTAATATGCTATTACAACATTTATATATTTTTGGGCATATATACATACATATACGTAATAAGAATATTATTTATAATATACTACATATTATAATGTTTTTTTATTAAAAATTATATAAATATAATTATATATATATTAAAAAATATTAAAATGTATATAAATTATAATATATATTATTATATAAATATGAAAATATTATTAAAATAAATTTTATATATGTATAATATATTATATATAATATATAAATAATATATATATATATATTTTTAATATATAATCATTGGTATTTTGACAGATAAAATTATGAAAAAAAATAACTCCCTACAACAAAAATACGTGCCTAGTGACAAATATGCATCCCCCCATAAATACATGGGGTATTGCGCGGCACCAAGCAGTTTGCGGGGAAAAACGAAGAGAGAGAGAGATTTTTGGGGGGTCACTTTCCAAAAAAAACTGACCTATAATTAGCGTCGCCCCCCAGGCTTTATACCCATGACTTATGGGTAAGAAAAGGACGAATTTGAGTAGCCCCGTTATTATTTTAAATTTGCGAGGATCTAGCTTGGCCGGACCTTCCATTATATGGCCCCGCCTTGTCAGCTTATAATGGGTGCCATTTTTTTTTTGAACTCGATGCTACCGTGGTGGTGGGGTTGCCAGCAGGCGCTCCCGTCGCCATATTAAACATGTGGCATAATCTCTTACCAGCCCGGCGGCTATTGTGAGCGGACCTTGTCTCAGAAAAGTTGTGCTCACCACCTATAAGTAATGTAACAGGGGTGGTGTTCGGTCACCACAGGCATGCCCAAACCCGTCTGCATGTCAATTGTCTCTATGATCGTGCCATGCGCATTGGGGAACCAGGGGGGTTCTTGGGAAAAAATTCTTTGGGGGGGAGAATTGGGGGCCCTTTCGGTTTAAAACCCCCAAAAAAAAAAATATTGAACCCCCGGGCCTTTCCCGGGGGAGTTTCCCCTTTTTTTTTAAGGGGGACTTTCCCCAAATTTTAAAAGGGGGCCCCTTTTTGGCCCGTCCCCCGAGGGGGGGGAAAACCATCCCCCAGGGGTTTTTTTGGGGGGGGGGGGGGGGGGGAAAAGGGGGGGGGGGGGGGGTTTTTTTTTTTTTTCTTTTTCTTTTCTCCTTGGGATAAAAAAAAAGCTCTGCATGTCAATTGTCTCTATAATCGTCCCATGCGCAGGGGTAACCAGTCTGTTTGTAAAGAATGACTTCGGCCCACTTTTGACTGCTTCGGAGTGCCAGTACTCATAGCCTGTGGCGTCTGAGTACCATCAGGTTGAGGGGAGGATTTTTTTTTCCCCTTTTGGAAGTAAGGAAAAAGGCAAGATTTAGGGCAATAAACCTGTGCCTTAAAAGGGTCCATTACCCCCACTGGAATCTGTATTATGACCAACAGTTTTTTCTTGGGGGAGCGGGGTAGGGCTCCAGATCACAATGCCTTGTAGAGCGGAAGGGTTGTTTTCCCCCAGGATTTCGGGGCATCTCTTGCTACAAAGGGGGCCCCTGCAGTGTGGCTTAAGGGATCAACTGACCTCTGGGGTAGTAGGTTCTACTACCCGGAGGATGATAGCTGAATGGCCCTTGGTTTTCCCTTTAGAAAGGAGGGTTAATGATCTTTCCCCTTTGAAAGTCTAACAGAGAACTCGAGGGGCCCTTAAAGTCAGGGGGGGAGGGGGTCCATCCCCTTGTCAAGTAGGGTTTTTGAGCTGATCGTGTACCAAAAAACCCGGGCTGGTGTTGACACCCTGGGTTGTTTGAAAAAGAGCTGGGTCTTGTTCTAGTTGTCGGTATTTTTTGTCTCGTGCTTGTGTTTCGGGGTGCCTGGGGACCTCGAAAAAAACTGTATTGCCATAGTTTTAATTCGTGAGTCCGGGGGGAAAAATTTGCCAAAATGATTTGGCAGTTTCATTTTGAACTGTCCCAAATTTTTCTCTTAATCAGGGAGAGAGAAGCATACCACAATGGGACGTAAGCATGTAATAGAATGATTTAGTATCTGTCTAGCTCCTTTTGTTTTCCATCATTGTTTTTCATGACATCCTGTTTTGATTCGGTAAAACCGGGTTTTTGGACCCCTTTTGAAAGGGAGGGTCCGCAATCCTTCCCCCAAAGGGTTTTGGGAGGGATCTCCCCTTAAACCATTCCCTGGATCCTCAGAATTTCCCTTTAAAATGTGTCTCAGAGCCATGGCTTTTGATTTGGTAAAACCTTTTTCTTGGGATAAGGGGGTTGTTGCTTATTCCCCTTTTTAAGTTTTTTAAAACCCATTTCCCTTTTTTTTTAACCCCCTTTTTTTCCAAAAAACGGGGCCCTTTTGAAAACCCTTTTTTTTGTGCCCCTTTTTCCAAAGGGGGGGGCCAAAAAATGGGCTTGAATTTTTGGCTTTTTAGAAGAACCCCCCCCCCCCCCCCTGTTAAAGCCTTTTTGGCCAAAATTTTTGAAAAGGAGGGGTTTTTGTTTGGCTTTGAATCCACTTTTCTAGGGGTTGTTGTCTACCCCCAATTTTTTGTGATTTGGAATATGACCTGGCTGTTCGTTCCTAAAATATCACCTATCCAAGAAAAGGTTCCTCTTTCCCCTTCTGGATCGGGTCCCCGAATAGCAAAGGACTTTAATGCAAATTCAAAACCCCTTCTCGGGTTAGGATACTACCAAAAAAGGGACAGGGGGCTGTGCTCTGCCCTTGTGAACCCTGGAGGTGTCAGTGGGGCCCCTTTTTCCATTGGAGTGGGTTTTAGTACTATCCTTTTTCCCCATCTTGCCCAAAGTTTAATGGAGAATGGGGCGGCTTTCACCCGGTCCCCTTTTGGTTTTTGGGGATGGGAACATGAGGCCCCTTTCCAGCTCAGAGTGAAGTTTCCCCGGGATTTGTTGATGATTTGAAGGAATGCAAGCCCCCCTGCTTAGTCTTAGAGGGGAAAGAGGGGGGTAAAGATCCCTCAAAACCTGAGGCGACAAGAAATGTTTTTATGGTTTTTCTTAGTTACCTGAGAAAAGATAAATTGTGTTTTGGGTTCAGTGCCCTTTCTTATTATAAAGTCGGGGTTTGGGTTTTTTTTTCCCCTTTAGTTGGGGATGTTCTGCTTGATCTTTCAGAGAAATCCTGCCCCCCGTTGTTTGCTTTGTGGGTTGGGGGGCCCCGGGGGGCAGCTGGTAGTCGCACCCATTGCTACATTGGGGGGTTTTAGTCAAAGGACCCTCCCCCATTGCCCCTTTTTTTTGCCTGAAACTTTTGGAGTTTTTGTCCCGCCTTTCCCCAGGATTTTTTGTCAGGGGTTCTTCCTTAATTTTTTAAAGTACCGGCATTTTTAAAAAAGGGGTTTTTTTCGGGAAAATTTTTGGTTTGGGTTGGGGGGGGGGGAAATTTTAAAATTTTCAATCTTTTCCCCCCGGGGAAAAGGGAAAAATTTAAAGGCTTCCACCCTTGCATTTTCCTGTTTTTTTTTGGTTTGGGGGCCCCCCAAATGGGGTGCACATCCATGGGTCACGTGCAATGTCTTGGGACTTTTTTTTCTCCAGGGCCGCAGGGGCCCGGGTGAGGTCTAGGATTCCTCTGACATGCGCTGGCCTGGCTATTGAAAAAGGGTGGGGGGAATTTCCAAGATTGGCTTGGGAACCTCCACACCGGGTTTGCCCTAAAGGGAGCCGGATTAGGTGTGTGCTTTGAAGTCTCCCCCTATGTCACTCGGTCTTGGCTGCGTAGCACGACCTAGCTGAGTCAAGCTCCTACAGCTTGGCCCCTGTACACATTTTACAGCTTTAGCCCCCCCCCCCCCCCATAATACCATGAGAACGAACAATTTTTTCTGTCCCGGAGCATGACAGTGTCAATGTTCCTTGATTGCCTATTGCATAGAGGGTGCATTTTTGTATTTAAGCCATTGATGTTTCCCTATAGTATGCTAGATTGTGAGTCATGATGTCACTTGGTGTTTGTTACTCTGACCCGACAAAACCATTTTGAAGTCCTCTGATTGGGGGCTTCGTCTGGGGTTAGGGTGGGGCCAGATCAAGGTAGTGAAGGGGCTCTTTTTAGATCACCAGGACTTGGGTGTTGGGGCTTCCCTTTTTACATTCGGGAAGCTTTACGACCCGAGAGTGTGGGCGTATTTGTCCACATCATACGAAAGAGAAGTCAAGTAGACCATCTTGACTCTCTATCGGGGGATTCTGGGGGGAGAGACACACTTTTTTCCCCCTTTACGCTCCTTGTTCCAGGGGGGAAAATTCAAGGTAACTTGATCTTTACAGAAATGATCATGATGGTCTCCGGTTTAAAACAACCAGATTTTTTCTGCATCCCTGCTTCACTATGTGGCATTGCCGAACCCTTCATTTTTAAAGGGGAAACCCTTAAAATGTGGGAAGAAACCTAGGGGGTCCAGACTCTCCCTCAGAACTGTCTTGGTTAGGTCGTTTCAGACCGCCCTTTTCGCTTGTATCGGGATCTGGTCGGCGGTTTCGTTTGCCCCCATCTCGATCGGGGAGAATGTCTGAGGGGCAGTCATAAGTTTCCCCAATTTGGGTCCCGGGCCGGGGACCGCACGAGAGCCCATTGCTGGACCAATTTTCATGGAAGACATTTTTTTGGCTGAGGGGTTCTCGTGGTCTATTTGCAGCAGGTCCGACGAGTCACTGTGTTTTCATTTTAAAAATTCCTTGCCCCTAAAGCCCTGTAGGCTTTTGAGTGATTACCAGGGCCCGGGGTTTTTTTGTTTGTCAAAAATTCTTTCTTAGGGGGTTTTTTTAGGTGTGTATGCCATTTACTAAGCAATTTCTTATGCTCTCACACCCCCCCCACCCCAAGAGTCAAAAAAGGGGGAAAATAATGTTCAACTAATGTCCAAATCTAAGGGGTGGTGAAGCAATACCATTGTAATGGCACCAAAAAAAACCTGTGTGAGTGCCAAAGGCGCCAGCTTGCTTGATCCTACCCTCGAAAGGGGACCAGTGATTTACCTGACCAGGCAAGGGGCAGGCAAACCCCCCTTGATGGAATAAGGGGGCCCAAAGGCTGTTTTAGCCGTCTCATACTCATTTGGCAAATCATCAGGGTCACTCAAACCCCCAGGACAAATCCCAAGCGCACAAAAAGGGGCCACACATGGCAAAATTGGGTAGGTGAGAATCCCCCGGGGAAGACCAAAGGGGATGCCATTTCCCCAAAAGAAGGCACTTTGTTTGGAACCCTTGTTCCCATCCCCAGGGAGTCAGCCACCTAAAGGCTATTCCCTCAAGAGGGGCTTGGTCCTCGCCCTCTTAAGGTGGTTCCGTGGCAGGATTGATGACTCAGGACGAGACCTTACTTAAGACTTGTCTGATCAAAGTGGGTGAAACCGAATGATCACAGCAGTTGATTCGGGAAAAATGTTTTTTACTTTTTTTTCCCAATTTTGGAACAGATGAACTTCAATGTGTTCGAATAGTTTTCTGGAGTTGAATGGCAGGGTATACCATGCCAATTTTAGAAAGGATACCTCATAGACTTTTGTATCACCATAATTACGCTTTACCTTAAAATATTCAAGATGAAATACAGATTGCTTTTTAAAAGCTAACCAGTCTCGGGATCCACTTACACCAAGTGACGCATCCACCAGAGACAGAACGCCAAAAATGTGCCCCCTTATGCCAAACGGAGGAAGATGTCAAAAAAAATGCATTAAAACATAAACGTGTGTATAGAGAACGAACTTGCTTGCGTGATGGATATAAAAGCTAATGAAAAACTTTGATAGTGGATCATCTAATAGCTGAGAAAGGACTGCCCGGGTTTTAGTTACCACGCCCCCTTTACGGAGTAAATTCTTCATAGTTTTTTTTATTTTTCTTTTTTATTATTTTTTTAATAGTCAAAACTATACAAGAATACAAAAACCCCCTTTTTTTTGGTAAACCCCAAACCCAAAATTCTGGGGAGTTTTGGGGGGCAACAACAGTGTTGGGGAGTTTGTATGTGGAAACCTGAACAAAATTTTTACCTTGGGGAGGGCCCCCAAACCACAGGGGGATGAAACCGGGAAGCCCCCCGATTCCTTTCCCGGGTTTCCCTTGGGGGTTGGGCCCTTTTACAATCCCCCCCCCCTTCCCCCCCAATCCCCTTTTTTTTTTCGGGGAAAAAAAATTTTTTTTTTTTTTTAAACCAAAAAAGAATTTGGGGGGTTCCCAAAAAAGGCCTTTTTTTAAAAAACCCCAAGTTTTTCTCCAAACTATTTTTTTTTCCCCCCCCGTGGGGTCGTTATCATTTTTAAATTTTTGGTGAAAATTTTTTCAGAAAAGACCGCTTTTTACGATCTGTATACGTCATATAGGGAAAAGCACATACACCAAACACACCGCCACACATACACACAAACACCAAAAACACACACCACACACAACACACACACACACACACACACACACACACACATATAATATATAATATATATATATATATAATAATATATTATTGGTATGCGAGTCTTTAATATATGGAAATTACGCAAAATCTATGGGAAAGCGTTCAGGCTTACGACCCCCTAATGGTGCCCCATTTTTTTTTTAAAAAATAACTAATTTTTTATTACGTCTATAGTAAAAAAATTAAAAAATTGAATTAAAAAAATTTTTTTATATTCCTTTGCGCTCAAATAAATTTTTTTCTAAGTTGTTATTTTGCACGGTTGGTTGCGGAGGGGGGGGGGGGCTGTTTTAAACATGCAAGCGAGAACCCCCGCGGGAATTTTAATAATACAGGGGGGGGGGGATAGAGTTGGTTCTGGGTAACCCGCCCTGCAGAGGGCGTGTAATAAAAGGGCCCTGAGGCCCCCTGTAGGGGGTCACCCCTGCCTTGGTCTCAGTCCCCGCCCAACAAAAATTTTGCATGGTCTTTTTTTCCATTTTTTCTTTTCCTTTTTCTTATCTCCTTTTTTTGCCCCCTTTCATATTTAACCCCTTTTTCCCATTTTTGCCAATACTTTTCATAAGCATATTTGGGGGTTTTTCTCCTAAGCCCACTCATCGCTGGCAAGTTCCCCCTTCACTTCCAGTTCCTACTATACTGCTCTTGCTTTACTGAAAACCCCTATCTCATTTCCCATTATGACTTCATTTTCGATCCCCAACGTGTCGGACATCCTAGGGAGTCCCCCCCTTTTTTCAATCCTAAAAACTTTACCCCCCCTTTTTTCACCGTTTCTTATCAAATTTTATAGCCTATAACCTTTTGAAACCTAAGGTTTTGTTCTATAAAGAACACCTTTAAACCCTTTCACCAAATATTTTACCACATGTCTTGACCTTTGATGGGAAATTTCTTTGTTAAAAAGCAAAACCTTTGAATCACGCAATTAAAACCTTTTAGATATGAGGGGCAGTTTTTTTTTAAATAAAATAAAATTCGTTTCCACATGATGTGTTTTGATAAACTAAATGAATATAACAATAGAAATATGTTTGATTAAGAATAGAATAGTCCAATAAGAATATATACCCGGATTATACCCCACTTTAAGACTTTTTTTTATACCCGATGTAATCTTTCGGCAAGTTTTCGCACTTATACAGTAAAACTATCAATCTCTTCCGGTAGCTCCATTTCTTCGAACGACTTTGGGCCCAACCCGTCAATGTGATGTCACATTCTGATTTCCCCCCATGTTTTTTTATAATGTTTCCCCTTTAGCTCCACAATTTTTTTGTGCCCCTGTTTTCGGGCCCCCCTCGCTTTCCCCCACCTATCCTTTTTCACCGACTTCCCAAATTATCAAACTCCTTAGGGGAATCCGCACTTTCTTTTTGACAACCGTTCTCCTTCCTAACGTGAATCTCTTTCATTTAAATTGGGTCCCTTTTTATTAATCCTATTTTAACCCCCTTTCACTCTCATAGCAACTAACTACTGATAAACCTCCTTCACTCCCCCCTTTACTATACCTTCCCTATAATGCACATGCAGAGTCCAGCACATATTTTACTTTTACCTTTGATAAAAAATATTTTTTATAAAAATTATTTGCTAGTGCACCTATCAGAATATAACTAGTATGTTGCTTCCTTAAATACTTCTGGAGGTTTGCACAAACCCCTCCATGTCTTTTTTTTTCAAAGAGATTTTAAAAAACCTGGTTGTCATACCCAAACTAATTTAAATTTAATAAAAAAAAAACCTCCCCCAAGATTTCAGAAATATTTTTTTTTAAAAAGACAAAAAATTCTTCTTTTTTAAAAAAAAGAGAATAAAGGAAACTAAAAAACTTTTGTCTGCACCACCCCTCTAAATTTCTTACAGTTCTACCAAATTTAGAACAGGTTCAAAGACCCTGCATGTGTACCTTTAAGGTGGTTCCAACTGGTTGCCAGGGGGCCTGGGGGCCTGAGCGGCCCTTTTACTTCCCCACTATTCCAGGCTTCCCATGGCATAATAAAAATTTTGTACCCCAAATAGGGGTTTTGAGGTGCCTCTCTGCACCAAAACTCCTCTGTTTTACCCCCCGATCCCTTTGATCATGGCCCCGACCATGCTATAACCCCCTCCCAAATGTGCAGTCAACTTGCCCAAAAACCCAATCATCTACCCATTTTCACTAAAGCTTTGAGGGGCCCCCCTTCCCTCACTCCCAAACCCTCCATACACCTGTCCTTATTAAAACTCTTCAACCTTATTCCCCTACTCCCACTACTATCTCACCCCACCCCCTCCCTCCCCCCCCCTTTCCCCCAAAACCCCTTTTAAAAATTTTTAGTAATTTTGCTCAGCTAAGTAGGACGATTTTTTTGGATTCCCTCAATAGCTTTTTATGGCTAAGTTTTCGCATCCCCCGATCATTTACTCTTGTTCAGTTACTTTAACCCCAACCCCCCTGACTATTCCCCTTTGGTAGCCTCCTGGTAAATCCACTCCCCCTTTTAAATACGTGTGCGGGAACTTTTTACTTTTTCCCCAAATTTTGATGCCCATTTTCAAACGCGAGATTACCTGGACTTTCCCCGGGTTTTTTACCTCACCGGGCGGCGGGATTAATCCTTCCCCCAATTGGCTGTACACTTCGTGGGGACGAGGTATCAGGTTTTACATCGCAGGCAAATAAAAGGCACCAGCCAAAAATTTCGAGTTGCCCTGACTTTGACTTGTGTGCTCCCTTCGCCATGTGACCCGCCTGCCCTGCGGATCCTCTTTTAAACCCCACGCCTTTTTGTACATTTTTTGATATGTGTTGTATTAGGTAGTGCCCCTTTTATCAGTAACCTTTGTTTTCCTCTGGTGTGTTTCCGTTACCTTGACCATTCTGATTTTTCACTTTTTAAGTCAAACCCCCTGACTTTGGGGACCTTGCCAGGATCGACGTCTGGAAAAGGGGCCCCATGAGGAACTACGTGAAAAAGGAACTGCTGGGCCTTAAAGGGAGGTTTTTTACATTACATACAGGACAAGAGAGGATCAGACGCGAGCAGTGGCTCCCCCGGAAAGGGGAGATACAGAGGCATGTGGTAAGACAGAAACCCGAAGAGGCAGGCATTAGGGGGCAAGAAGTGATGGGGGAACAGGGGTCCCTGTTTTGGCCTTGCTTGGCCCCCCTTTATGCGAGGGAGCAGTCGCGGGGGAAATTCCCCAGGACCCCGGAATTACTCCCTCCAAGAACCGCAGGAGGAATTGCCTGCCGAAAAAACGCGCAGGAGGAAAATGGGGGGTGCGGGATATGCACCTACGACCAGTTGGCGTGGGGTGCCCCCCTGAGGAATTAGTGGGGGATCTACTGCGGAGGGAAATACCCCCAAGGATACCCTGGAGGAGCTGCCGCCAGGAAGGACCAGAGGATCACCTGCCGAGGATGCGCAGGTGCAACTGGGGGGAGAGGATGGCACCTGATGCCAGTTGGCGGGGGATGCTGCCCCCGAGGAGACCCGGAGAGGCTCCGGGATAGAGGGACTGAGGAGGAGAAACGGGCCCCCAAGTCCGACAAAGGGCCCGGCCCGTGTTCCCGGAAGAGTGGGGGGACGGAAGGGCGGCCGGGGCCACATCACGTGGAGTGGGGACCTCGGAGCCTGGGTTGTACATCTCGCAGTTTGGCTCTCTTGTTTCTTCACTTTTAAAATTAAACCCTGACACCCATATACAAAAAAAATTGGTCAGACTGGAAGGGGACGACCTCTTGCCTGCCTCACTACTCGATTCAGTATCTTTTATAATCTACACTATTCCCCCAGAGGCGAACGCCCTTTCCCCATAAGGTTTAACAGGGGGAGAATCTTCCCCTGTCAGACCATATCAACCCCTTCCCCAATATAAAAATGTTGACATTTTGGCCCTTTACGAAGCACTGCCCACCCACAGCCCGCTGCCCTCTATTCCCAAACGGTCATGACCATTAAAACTGCCCACCAACACTATAGTCCTGTTGCGGGGTTTTCCATAATATATTTATATAGCTCCCTTGCCAAAAAATTTTGAGCCGAGGTAGCAGTTCCTCTACCATTTTCCCTTTTACCCCCAATTTTCCCCCCTTTTCCCCGGGAAAATCTTTTTTTTATTCTAAATCCAATACTCCAATATTACAACTGCCTCATGCTCTCCCCTTTTCCCTTGCCCTACCTATCACCCAAACAATACAACCGCCCACCCCCATTTTCCCCCAAACCCATCCCACACCCAAACCCCCCCTCAAAATTTCTTTTTACCCCCTCATAAAAAAACCGTTTCCCAAATCTCCCCCCTTTTTCCCCAAAAAACCCCCCCAAAAAAAAAATTTTTTTTCCCCTCCCTTTTTCCACCCCCCCCAATTCAAATCCGGGCCCCCACTCATGCTCCCCCCCACCCTCTTTTTCCATCCCCCCCAGACCTCCTTCCTTATTTCCC
>NW_023638644.1:0-12817 GCF_015228065.2 Penaeus monodon
ACTTCCCCAAAAAGCGTGATGGTTATTGATATTATTTCCTGTAAACCCCCCTATATTGTTTTAATAATTACTCGATTCACAAAGGTTATTGCACAGACTAGTGGAAATAAGTATTATAAGTATAAGTATCACAAAACGATCGTATCACATGGTTGTAGTAATACTATAAGAACTATTTGACAAACACAGTAATGAGCTGTATGGTCATATGGGTGTTTATCGTCGAAATGTAAACATGTCGAGTGAACTTTTTTCTTGCCTTGCGCAACTTTCGTCGTGGATGAAAGATGTATTAAATTTTACGTCAGGGTAACCATTCCATGCATTTTTTTCATGGATTCTTAATTGCCCATCTCCATTTCCACAAATAGTTCATGGTAAAAATCACCTTGTATGATATCAGAAGGAAAAAATTTATTACAAAGTAGAAGAAATTGCTTCTGACTATAATACCTCAGGGGTCTCTGTGACTGACAGAAAGTGTATAAAATTTAGCAAACAGTTCATAACTTCATATATTTCAGAAGTCCAATACTGTAAGTACATATAGAGAGGCATTTTCCCTTACACAAAATCCAATCTTCCTTCAAGTAACTGTTTATCTAATGTAGCTTAGCATGGATAGGTTCATATTAGTTTCTATTTCATGCCAAAATTCTAAATAGTAACACTTTGACTGTTCTATATCATACTGACCTGACTTTATACCGAAGTGTTTTAAAATTCACTGAGCTCAATGAATTATTTTGACAGTTGTTATTATGCACGCTACAATAGATTAATATAAATATATATATAACGAATACTACTCACTAATTCGATTGTCTATGTTTATCATACTGTACTTAACAGCAATCTGAATTCCATTTATGTTAAAATATGAAGCAGCCAATGAGGCCACGTCTAATAAAGTTTACTTCTGTGATCATATAGACAGAAAGGGGATACACCAAGCTGAAAACTCATATGTGCAAGAGTTTTCTGGGTTGTGAGATGTTGGCTTTTGCCAGAGTGCAAAACATTTTTTGTCAGAGTCCACGGGGAATGCTTAATGCAATCCTCGTATTCGGTAATATATATATATTTTTTGTTTTGCTTTATTTTGTTTTTAAGAAAACCACTGCTTGTACAGACTTGCTGATTTTACTGCTAACAGATATATTCTCTGTTTCTAGTGATGTAGAACCTAAAATAAAAGTAAGCACCCGCTTGTCTTGTTCTAAAATCAAATTTGATTTTAAAGTCCAAGATCATTGTTGTAATACTGTTGTTAGAAGAAAGCAAGAGACAGACATCATATGAAGTTTAAAGTTGGCACCTGCATTTAGAGACATGTCAGCAATAATGTACGATGTTGTTGCATCTCCTGACGAAAATTAAGTAATATATGGCAATCGAATTCTTATTTGAAATGCTCATTATGGATATTTATGTTAATTTAATTCCTTTTATAATATAACCTTATGTCGTTTTCCATCTCTCAGAAGGTTATTCAAGTGTTTTGGCCATATACACTGAAAACTATATGGAATGTTGTTAGTTTATTATGCCAGATAATTGGTCGACAGTCTGGGTAGAGGGCAGATTCTGGAGACACGGCCGTTTCAAAAACTAGGTGTTTTTGAAATTCGAGCCTTGCATGTAAAACAAGGCTAGACCAACCTGGTGCCTCTCACATTAATATGTTGTCATTTTAAATATACAAATAGTTTTTCTTGAACCCTGTGCATGGTGACTACAAATTTTGTGACTACAAATTTTGTGTACTATGAAAAGATTTCGTCCTGTTAGTCGTGGTATTTAGTCTATAAAATATATGAAGCTGTTTTAGCTACATATTCCTGTTTCAAAGTTTTCCGTTTTAGTAAACCATGATAGATACCCCGTAGTAAATATAATTATTAATATTACAGCTCAAGAGGGAGAGATGCAAGGTGCACTAGTAGGGGTATTGTGACTAGAACCACTGATGCGCGAACGCCATCATTGATGCTGTACCACCATTTCCCAAAACCCAAAAATCTATACCCTAAGTTTCACTTTTAAGACACTCAAATTCACCTATCTTTTTCAGGATTTCTAACTATTCCTTTAGTCGAATATTCAGTTAGTTAGAATATTTATGTTTCTTTATGAAATTTCTAGTCGATCTTTCAAATATATCTATCACTTATTTACGAATTTCTTTTTTCCCAGAGTGCACAAATGTCTACACGAAACGAAACTCACCAACATCTGCAGAGCAAAAGGTGGTTGTTCAGATTCTTCTACTGTGGGAGATGGCTTAAACTCATTATATATTTGGAAAACATGTGTGAATAGTTTCATAAACATTATGGTAATAAAAAAAACGATGAATAAAATTTTTCAAAATGAAGACTGGGAAGTATTGCTCTTTATTTATTTGTGTGAAATACTATCTGGTAATGCTGAAATCATCAAAGTATCAGATTAAGGAACTACTCCTCTGCAAGTAATATTCAGCGATATACACCTTTTGATTACTGCAAATAGTTTATTCTGATTTTCAGATTTGCGCTCCAAGAAGAACAGTGATATTTTGCAAGTACAAGCAAGGGTGAATGGTTAAAATCAAAATACAGGAAGTTAGGAACTTGTCGGTAACGTGATCATTTTTTGGGGGGACAAAAAAAAAAAAAAAACTAAAATCTAAGTGTTTTTGTGTGTTTAAGTGCAGCAAAATTTTTATCAAAAAAATTTTTAAATGATAAAAAGGGGAAAAAGCGTGGGTGAAAAGACACATATTGTAAAAAAAAAACTCAAAAGCACTTTTTCATAGGGAGCTGCAGCAAGATGGAAAAAAGTGTTAAGTTGCATGTCAATATTAAAATAAATAGGATTTTTTATGCAGGTGAAAGGACCTTTTTAAAGTAATGACCGATGTCTTTGAATGGGAAACCCAAATGAATAAACAGGAAATTTGGGAAAAAACATTCGGTTCTGCATAATCCATATTTTAAACGTGCAAGCAAAGTATTTTAAAATGCATGATGCTTGTCATCTCGAAGACGTTCTCATGAAAAATTGCGCAAATGGACTCAACCTCGGGATTTTGAGAGAGAAAGTTGCCCCTTAAACAAAAAGAAGTGCTATTTTTGGATTCGTTGCTGCATTCTAAATTGATAGCCCTCATTAGATATTGGAAATTCTGCTGTAGAAAACAGAAATTTGTGCTAAAAAAGGGAAATATCTAATAGCCTCCAAAATAGAAAATTTTTTGTAGTTCACCAGATAATTTTTTTTTTTTAAGAATAAACTTTCTGACTGTTTCAGGGTTTGAGTTCCGAAAAATAAAATAACTGTTTAAAATAAAAAAATTTTAAAATAAAGCTTTGCTAGAATGTGTGAAATATTAAAGTGATTTTTGATTTGATTACTAAAAGCCTTCTTTTATGTTCATTTTAAAAATCTTTTGAATTTTCCACTAGCTTGGTTTGAAAAAATTCAGAAAAACGCATAATCAGCTAGTGTTTTTACAAGAAAAAAATATGTTAACAAGTCAAAGAAAAGAAAATCAGAAATGGTTGGTCAGGAAACCTTTTAAAACAAATAGGACCCCCCCAACATTCTATGATTCAAATTAACAAGAGTATTGAAAAAAAATGAAAGTTTATGAAACTTTATAAAAAAGATTCCCCGTATTTGAAAAAATAAAAAAAATTTTTTTATTTAAAATTTTTCTGATTTTTAAATTATCATTTGTGTACTATTGCAAAATCTGAAGTGAGCTTTTTTCCCTTTTTCCTTGAAAATAATTTTTTTCACAAATATTGACTATAGTTTTAGTTCGTTTAACTATCAGGAAAAATTAAGCAATCCAGACGACTGATGGGCTCAAAAATTGTTTCCATGTTTTACATTTTTCCTGGCAACTTTCCCTGGGGTCACTAGTATTGTCACCTTACGGTCACCAGAGAGAAAAGCCGGAGTATAGGATTAAAGGCTGAAGTGGCCATTATAAGATCTCTCATATATATATATATATATATAATATATATAGATTAGATATATATATATATATATATATATATAGATCTATGATAGTAATATATTAGATATATATATGTAATATATATATTATATATATATATATATATTATTAATATTATATATATATATATATATATATTATATATATATATATATAAGAGAGATCTTATAATGGCCAACTTCAGCCTTATCCCATACTCCGGCTTTCTCTTGGTGACCGTAAGGTGACAAATACTAGTGGACACAGGGAAAGTTGCCAGGACAAATGAAAACACATGGTAAAACACTATTTCATCTGCTAGACCCCCCATCATGCCGTCTGGTATTGCTTAACGTGTCCTGATAGTTAAAAACGAAAGTTTAAAACTATAGTCAATCTTTGTGAAAGAAATTATTTCTAAGGATAAAGGAAAGAAATGCTCCACTTCAGATTTATTTGCAATTAGTACCACATAATTAATTTGAAAATCAGATAATTAAATGGAAAATTTTCTTATATTTCAATATGGGAAAGTTTTATCAAGTTTCATAATACATTCATTGTTTTCAATTTACTCTTATAATTTAGAATCCATAGAGATGTTTGGTCCTACGTTTTTAAAATGGTTCTCTGGACCATTACCATTTTACTCTTGATTATTTCTGTTCATTGACTTGTTAACTATATTTTCTTCTTGTGGAAAACACTAGCTGATTATGCGATTTTCTGAAGGTTTTCAAACTCAAGCTTAAGTAGGAAAAATTCAAAAGATTATTATACATGACACATAATAAGAAGGCCGTTTATGTAATCTTAAATCATAAAATCACTTCTAATATTTTCACACTTCTAGCAAAAAGCTGTTTATATTAAAAGTTTTTATTTTAGAACAGTATATCCTATCTTTCGAACCTCAAACCTGAAACAACATGTCTAGAAAGTTGATACTTAAAACAAAAAAAATTATCTTGTGAACTACAAATCATATCTTGCTATTTAGGAGGCAATTATATGATAGTCCCTTTATAGCAAAATTTAGCTGTATCTACAGCAGAAGTCTCCAAATTATCTAATGCAGCGATCAATCAGGACTGCAGCAACGATTATCAAAAATAGCACTTCTTTAGGTAAGGAGCAACTTTCTCTCTCAAAAATCCCTGAGATGTGAGTCCAATTTTGTGCCGCAATTTATCCACTGAGAACTGTCTTCGAGATGAAAGCATCTGCATTTAACATCTTACGTTTTGTCTGCACGTTTAAAATATGATTATGTTACAGTATACCCGAATGTTTTACCACTTTCTGTTCAATTCATTGGTTTACCTATCCAATGCACATGTGTCAGTTCCTTTAAGAATGGCTCCTTTCACCATGCATAAAAATCCGATCTAATTTAATATTGACAGCAACTTAAACACTTGTTTCCATCCTTTGCTGCAGTCCATCATGAAAAAAGTGGCTTGTGCAGTTTGTGGTTTACAACTATGGGCTTTACACGACGCTTTTCCCTTTTGATCATTTAAAATATTATTTTGATAAATATTTCGCGCCACTTAAACACACAAAAATTCACTTAGTATTTTAGTTTTTTTTTTTTTTTCGTTTTTCTGTCCCCGCAAAAAGTGATCACGTTTACAGACAAGTTCCTAACTTCCTGTATTTTGATTTACCATTCTACCATTTGCTGGTACTTGCAAAATATCACTTGTTCTTCTTTGAGCGCAATCTGAAAATCAGAATAAACTATTTGCGTATCAAAAGGTGTAATCGCTGAATATTACTTCAGAGGAGTAGTTCCTGTATCTGATACATTGATGATTTCAGCATGACCAGATAGTATTTCACACAAATAAATAAAGAGCAATACTTCCCAGTCTTCATTTGAATAATTATTCATCGTGTTTTTATTAACCATTAATGTTTATGAAAACTATTCACACATGTTTTCCAAAATATATAATGAGTTGTAAGCCATCTCCCACAGTAGAAGAAATCTGAACAAACCAAGCCTTTTGCTCTGCAGATGTTGGTTTGAGTTTCGTTTTCGTTTGACATTTTGTGCACTCTGGAAACAAGAAATTCGTAAATTAAGTGATAAGATATATTGAAAGAATCCTGACTAGAGAAATTTCATAAAGAACACAAAATATTCTAACTTAAATGAATATTCCGACTAAAGGAATAAGTTAGAAATCCTGAAAAAGCTAGGGAAGTTGAGTGTCTTAAAAAGTCGAAACTTAGGGTATAGATTTGGGTGGAAGTGGTGGTTTACAGCATCAATGATGGCCGTTCGCCAGCATCAGTGGTTCTAGTCACAATACCATAAATTAGTGCCACCTTGATCTCTCCCCTCTTGAGCTGTAATAGTAATAAATTATATTTTTACTACGGGCTATCTATACCATTGTTACTAAAACGGAAAATCTTTGAAACAGGGAATTGTAGGCATAAGGCACGCTTCATATATTTTATAGACTAACGACCCACGACTAAACAGGACGAAATCTTTTCCATAGTTACACAAAATTTGTAGTCACAAAATTTGTAGTCACCATGCACAAGGCTTCAGGAGAAAACTTATTTGTATATTCTAAAATGGACAACAATATTAATGTGAGAGGCACAGGTTGGTCTAGCCTTTTTATACATGCACAGGCTCGAATTTCAAAAAACACCTAGTTTTTGAAAAAGGCCGGTCTCCAGAATCTGCCCTTTACCCAGGGGATGTCGACCAATATCTGCATAAATAAAAACTAACAACATTTCAATTATAGTTTCAGGGTATATGGCCCAAAACAATTGAATAACCTTCTGAGAGATGGAAAACGACATAAGGGTATATTATCAAAAGGAATTAAATTACATGAAAATTCCATAAGAGCATTTCAAATAAGAAATTCGATGCCATTATATTACTTAATTTTCGTCAGGAGAGCAACAACATCGTTAACATTATTGCTGACATGTCTCTAAATGCAGTTGGTTGCCAACTTAAACTCATATGATGTCGTCTCTTGCTTTCTTCTAACAACAGTATTACAACAAGATCTGGGGACTTTAAAAATCCAAATTGATATTAGAACAAGAAACAAGCTGGTGCTTACTTTATTTTAGGTTCTACATCACTAGAAACAAGAGAATATATCTGTAGCGTAAAATCAGCAAGGCGGTACAAAGCAGTGGTTTTTAAAAAACAAAATAAAGCAAAAACAAAAAATATATAATATCATTACCGAAGACGAGGATTGCATTAAAGCATCCCGTGGACTGACAAAACAAGTTTTGCACTCTGGCAAAAGCCAACATCTCACAACCCAGAAAACTCTTGCCAACATATGAGTTTTCAGCTGGTGTATCCCCTTTATGTCTATCCTGATACAGAAAGTAAAACTTTATTAGACGTGCCTCATGGCTGCTTCAATTTTAACATAATGGAATTCAGGATGGCTGTTAAGTACAGTATGATAAACATAGACAATCGAATTAGTGAGTAGTATTCGTTATAATATATTTATATTAATCTATGTAGCGTGCATTAATAACAACTTATCAAAATAATTAGTGAGCTAGTGAATTTTAAACACTTCGGTCTATAAAGTCAGGTCAGTATGATATAGAAAACAGTCAAGTGTACTATTTAGAATTTTGGCATGAAATAGAAAACTAATATGACATCCATGCTAAGCTACATTAGATAAACAGTTACTTGAAGGAAGATGGATTTTGTGTAAGGGAAAATGCCTCTCTATATGTACTTACAGTATTGGACTTCTGAAATATATGAAGTTATCGACTGTTGCTAAAATTTTATTTACACTTTCTGTCAGTCACAGAGACCCCTGAGGTCTTATAGTCAGAAGCAAAATTTCTTCTCCTTTGGTAAATAAATGTTTCTTCTGATATCATACAAGGTGAATTTTTACCATGAACTATTTTGGAAATGGAGATGACAATTAAGAATCCATGAAAAAACAAAAAGGCATGGAAGGTTACCCTGACGTAAATTAAACCATCTTTCACCCACGACGAAAGTTGGGCAAGGCAGAGAAAAAAGTCAATCGACATGTTTACAGTGCGACGATAAACACCACGATGACAATACAGTCATACGTGATTTGTCAAATAGTTCTTATAGTATTACTACAACCATGTGATCGATCGTTTTTGTGATACTTATACTTATTAATACTTATTTCCCTCTGTGCAATATAACCTTCTGTGAATATGAGTAATTATAAAACAATATAGGGGCTGTTTACAGGAAATATATATCAATAACCATCACAGCTTGATATTTGGGCAAAGTAAACCCAAATCTGAAAAAAATTAGAACCAAGCAATTTAGTACAGCGACGGAAGTTAAAGAAAAGTGCGGTGTTCGTGGTGGAACTGATTAATTGATTATTAAAATGATCTACCGCGTCAAACAGCTAAGGTCAGCAGAAGTGAATACCTTGTTTAATTAAAAATATTAAAATATTTAAACTTTGAAATTCCCAATATAAATGTTCTGACAAATAACAATAAATACATTAAAAATAAAAGCATAAATAAGTGGATCAAAATTATTGCATAAACCATTATGCATAATTAATTTTCTTGAAAAATATTAGTCTCCCTATGGTGACTTAATAAAGACCCTCTATGTCAAAAATCCTCCTACAATTTTTCAAGTGATATGGGGGAGACAAGTACATACTTTTTTGGTCTGAAGAATGTTTACACATCTTTTCCACTTACATTGTGAGATCGTTAATGGCTCTTGGCATCCCTCACAAAGGCTTGACCTTTAGCCATCACGGCCCATATGAAGTCAGTCTTTTGTACCGATTCTTAGTCTTGTTATTATGCAATTCCACTTTTCGGTTCGGAATGGATCTGGTCACCCAACGCCAAGGTCATCTCTAATCTCTCGCAGTTTGTTTTCTAGAGTATTATGCCTCCATCGTTCCTTCCATTTATCGTGAAGAGAACTCCGATTGCTGTGTTTCAGGTCGGTGTGTGGAGAGGAAAACGAGAATCACAAAGCTAGCAGAGCTGGGCAGCTGCCTTGGCCTTCCGATCAGCTTTTCACGTCACACATGTGCTGGCAACCCAACACAGAGTTATCCTATTTACATGTTGACATCAGTGCAACTTAATCTTTAACCTCCCTCACTACTGGATGTGATGAGTTTAAAACTCTTGATTGCTTGCAAGGCAACGATGGAGTCACCAATATATTACAGCCGAATGGTTCATAAGATTTCTAGTCATCTTAACTGTTACTGAGCAAGGGTTGGCATGTAACTCTGCAGGGAGATCGAGTCTTCCTTACTGTCACAGCTGCAAAGCCCACACCATTCCAGATTCGAACCATCTGTATATATTGAATTCTGATCCTTGGTACTTAGAAATGTGCTGAAGAAAGTATCAAGCATACAGGGACTCCCCACAGGTGAAGACCTGAAAGCTCCAGTAACAGATTTGAGAGCTTCCATTATGAACTGAGTCCACTCCCACCAATCTAGGGGGGGAAAACACAGTGGGAGCTGCAGATGAATAAGTCATCACATCCATTAGTCAAGCTTACTACGAATAAACGTTCGGTAAAGCCGCAGAAGCATTGTTGCGGTATGCACCCCAAAATAGTGATATTATAAGAAAACCTGCAAAATACTAGCACTTTTTGTAGTCCTCTCACTGTTTGATGTGAGGCACCCATGTAAGCCTTTGAGTCAAAAAATTTCGACCCAAGTACTCACCTATTGGAAAATGCAGTGGGTTGCTCCTAAATAGGAGAGGATGGAAACTTTCTCGTTTGTGGAAATGTATAGCCCATGTTTTGCTTTTGCAGAAAAATTGAACCCATATATGTTGGCACACTGTACAACATGATTGACCAGAGTAAAATTCATCCACATACAGATTACATCGTGAGACAGCACTTGAATAACCTTAACGATGTCACTTTATAGCAATGGCAAACAGGGGTCACACTTAAGACACCCCCTTGTGGGGCCCCTTCGGCAGATCTGCCAAATTAGAAGAAAATTGTTTCCAACCCGAACTCTAAAACTTTCCTGCCGCAAGCAGCTTTGTATGAAGGTTTTAAACCAATGTCATACTAGCTCATGAATATGCCATGCTCCAAGTAGCATTGTAAGCCGTTTCAAGGCAAAAACTGCTTATACGTGACGTACATTGTGCAATGGAATTCTGTATAGCAGTTTGCATCCTCAGCAAGGGAATCTGTGGTCAATCTCAATTTTCGAAACCCATTATCGATATGGGCGTCAGCAAGTTTTCCTTTACTAGCAGCCATCGTCAACCTGAAGTTTAACCATTTTCTCCATAGCTTGCAGATGCAGATGTGTGCGAGAAATAGGTCTATAATTTCCTGGTGAGGAAGCATCCTTGGACAGGTTTGGGGACAGGAAACGATTATAGCCCTCTTTCAATGTGGAATGGCACTGTGCACTCCCTATAGATCCTATTGAATAGGTCTAACAGAACTTTTGGGAGCTTCCGGTAATTGAGATATCATCTGGTATGGAATATCATCGACTTCCTGGGGCAGTCTTAGGCAGAGCTGCACTACGTAGAGTCCATCTCCTTGCTCAATAAATGGCATGTTATATGGAGGTTCTGCGCAGTCCTATTGAAGAATGGACACTGGTTCGTTTCCCTGTTCAGCCCAAAGAGTGGAAAATTCAGGCAGGGTAAGATGCCCAGATGGAGATCTCTGCATTGATTTAACTAGCTCATTAGCAACATTTTTTTTTTGTTGTCTGTGAGGACTAGCCATACAATCTTCAAAGCAGGTGGTGACATTGATGTGGGGCATCTTTCCAGAATCTTGTGGACCTGTCCCATACCAATGCTAAGGGGTCCTGAGTTATAGAGGAGAAATACTATGGTCCACGACGTCATCGTTCTAGCTATCCTTTTAGCACTCGTCTGGCTTGGCTCGTTTCTTTGTAATAGATCAAAGGTTACAATCACTGTGGCGTCGTTTCAACTTGTTCCTTTTCAACTGAATTCATCAGACCACCATGGTACAGAGGTCATACGGTACTGCCCACCACTTTGGAAAGGGATGCTTCTGCTGCGAGATGACTTCGTCATTGTGAATTGATTAACAGCACCTTGAACACACTAGAAAATCATCACAGATCCTTGCAATACTGCAGTTAATCTAAAAAGATTCCAGGTCTCATGTTAATCGCCATCTCTGCACTCACTTGGCTGGAATACCATTCACCTCCTCCCAAAATATTGGGAAAGTGGTTCGATTTCCATGTAAGTCTCCATGACCTGCCAAGTGAAATTCATCTGTGAATCAGCGGTGAACCAAGTGACAGGTCTATATTGAAGAATGACCAGTCTTGAGAACCGGATTTCAAGGCCCTTCCTCGAGGGTCGCACAGTCCCCAGAAGTGATGTGACAACCATTGAAAATCTCCAAAAAGTAGAAATGAAATGTTGGTAATTTACCCAAGTAGATTCTTCCAAAATCATCTATGTTGAGAAAAGTGGAGGAGGTAGATCGGATGCAACAGTGTAAAGGTATGTTTTTTTCAAGCACAGCCTTCACCTCAGTGTTGCGCATTGAATGGCCTGGAAAAGGAATTTCCTGAAGTACATACTAACTACTACTCCATGAAGTCTTTTATCAAAGGCTCATAAATGGGGGCTTGAATTTGGAATTCTCTCAGAAAAATGGGGCAATTGTCCCTGGTCATAATCTCTTGTAGGCATAAACAAACTGGGTTACATGAAGCTGTCAGATGTTACAGTTCTTCCCATTTTTCATGAATTCCCTGACAGTTCCACTGGATTAGGGTATCCAATTCTTGAAACTACCTCTTCATTAGGTGTTTGGCAGCACCTGTGGTCAAGGTTTGCCCGACACCTTTAGACTATCCCTTTCCAGGATCTTGGGAGAATCTTTTGAGGTGATGTTTACCTGTGGAACTGGTTTCCACAAGCTTCCTTTAGACAGGCTCGGGATTTCTTTGCCTTTCCTTTGGGGGCATTCTGCCTACCAGCAGAGGCCCCTGTGGATGTGTTGGCAACTGGAGCTGTCGCCGTTGATTGATTGATTATTTAAAATTATCTGCCGCGTCAACAGCTAATGTCATTAGCGGCGAATACCTTGTTAAATAGAAGTATTAAAATGATTAAAACTTATCTTATAAATAACAATAAACAAATTAAAAATCAAGGTGTAAATATTATACTCTAAGTGTATAAAATTATTGCATAAACATTATGCATAATTAAATTTTATTAAAAAGATTAGTCTCCCTAAGGAAATAATAAGGAACTCTATGTCACAATCCCCCCTAATACATTTCTTCAGTGTATATGGGGGAGACAAGTACATACGTCTTGGTCTGAGGAATGTTGCACATCTTTCCACTACATGGCGATTCTAAGGGCTTCTGGGCATCCCTCACAAAGTGCTTGATTTTTTAGCCATCATCGGGCCCCATGAGTCGGTCTTGTGTGCCCGATTCTTAGCTTTGTTAATGCAAACTTCCACTTTTCGGTGGGATGGATGCTAGTCACCCAACTGCCAAGGTCATCTCTAAATCTCTCGCAGTTTATTTCTGGAGATATGCCCCGATGGTCCTTCCATTATCGCGGAAGAAACTACTGATACTGGTTTCGGTCGTTGTGTGGGCTAGGAAAACGAGCATCACAAGGCTGAAGCGGCAGCTGCCTTGGCTTCTGATCAGCTCGCTCATTCCCACGACACCAACAGCGCTGGACCAAACCACAGAGGTTATCTTTTTGAAGTGTTGACATCAGTGGCAAGCCAATCCTGAACGTCACCTCACT
>NW_023638645.1:2500-5000 GCF_015228065.2 Penaeus monodon
GGTAAAATAACCATAAAAAAATCTGAATAACTAAAATGTATATAACCCGTAGTTTAAAGAGAAAAATGTACAAAATTAAGATCTCCCTCAGACTTCCGTGTTTTTATGCCTTGTATATCGTGTCCGTGTTTTATTTTAGGATAAAAATAAATAAAAAGAGTTGGTTTTAATACAACACCAAACATTAAAACAACGCGATAAAATACAAAATAAGAAGGCAGGCGCGTTTTCTATGTGCTCCTCCAGCAGCGCGTTTTCTATACGTTAGCCTCAGGGCGAGTGTAGAGCGTCCTCACCCCCAGGAGATAAAAACCGTCATCTACAGGTGGAGAGGGCGCGCAGACATTTTATAATAACGCAACTTCTGCGGGAGAGCAAGAGTGAGAGATGTGTACGTATGACTGAAGGCGTGCACAGTGATCCACGACAAGAGGGAGGGGGAGAGGGAGGGGTAGGGGCAGGGAGAGGGAGAGGGAGAGGGAGAGGAAGAGGGAGGGAGGGGAGGGAGGGAGAGAGAGAGAGAATGAGAGAGAATGAAAGAGAATGAGAGAGAATAAGAGATAAAGAGAAAGAGAGAGAGAGAGAGGGGGGGGGGAGGATGGATATTCCACGTCGACGGGGAAAGCAGCCTGTTGACAGCGATACATGCTGTAATACGATTCCAAAGGGAAATACTTTGGTGCACACATACACAGCCTTAGTCATCATATAGAATCGTGTGGTTGTCTCAGGTTTTTGGTCTGCTGAAAATCTGTCACTGCATGGACGTACTTCGACACAAGCAAGCTGACAACACCTGCCGAGAGTTGCCACTTTATCTCGTTCATTTCCATAAAGCTATTACCACACTATAAAAGGATGAAATGAGTCTTTTGTGTAAATACACGCAATGTATTGACAGGAATGAGCAAATATCAGTTTCACTGCTTCATTCTCCTTACATGAACAGTGTAGCCGCTGTTATCAACATCGGCATGGCGTAGCTGCTGGCATCAGCATCACGTGTATAACATCTGTAGCCGTTGTCATCAGCATCGGGATGGCGTGACCGCGGGCAACAGCATCTGGCATATATCATCCTCTCTAGCGCCTGGGCTGACGGTTTCCCCATAGGCTGCGATAAGGGTAATGCCGTAGTCGTGTTCCTCCGTGTTGATATATGTGGTGAATTATGCCTTGTCCCTAGTGTTGACGTATAGATGGAAGGAAGGGCGTCTCATGAAGGGGGGCCATCACAGGTTATAGAGCAGTACGAGAGGGCATACTGGCTCGACAACACGTACATAAGGATCGACTTGAGGACTTCTGTTAAAAGGCCTAGACTGTTCCCGCTATGCGTATGTATTATACACATTCCTGTATAGATATAGATGCGTGTCCATGAATGTTGTTGGTTACTTTAAGTAATAGGATTTAAGGACATTAATCACTATCGGTAAAATGTATTCTTCCTGCAGTTGCAATATGCAATATAAGTATTGGTATAAACTCGTAAGTAAACTTGATTATTATTGTATTGATTTATGGTTGATATAGTACTGATTACAGGTTTGACCGCATTCCAATAAAGTGAAGCGAGTACGACGCAGTGGTATCAGTCACCTTGAATTGCCACGAATAATCTAAGCGCGTGAAACGGCGCTTACTCAAAGCTTCACTCAATAACATTAGGAGAAAAGGCTATCGCAAACGTATGGTGGGAAATACTTAGGGATAAGGATAAGTCCGACATGCGAAGCTTAGCCTCGCCCGGGCTATGCCATGAGGGGAGCCCGGCCTGTGTCGACTCGCTCACGTGTGTCAGCTGGTGCTGACTCGGCTGAACCTAGTCCTTACCCTCCGTGGTGTCTAGCCACAGCAGTAACCTCCGGCCGACAATTGCAACTTTTCGCGCTTGGGCGGGGCGCGAAACGCCGACCCCTCGGATGAGAGGCCTACACGTTACCACTGTACTAGCCCAGAGGTTAGAAGACTAGAGCTACATAGAGGTGTATATATACATGTACTAGGCGGTCAGGTCACGTCAGTAATCAGGTATGCGACGACCTTGGCTTGTTCGTGGCTCCCTGTTGCGGTGTTGAAGTAGTTAGTTGTGTGTATGAACGCCTCTTCTACCATCTTTCTTTGTCGTGGGGGCAGACCTTGTTTAATGGTGGAGGCCTGGGACCACTTGTGGAGATGGCCGTCGGAGTCGACGTGAACAACAAAGCGCTCCTCTTGTCGTGTCGTCGGAGGGCGCTGCGGTGCTGGTCGATACGTTGTTCTTGGAGGCCACATCCTGTCTCGCCTATGTATACCTTATCGCAGCCACCGCAAGGTATACTATACACCTGGCTGCGAGGTCGGTTGTGGTCTGATCTCTTTTCCCTGACGATGTCTCCGATCTTTTTGCCAGAGGTGGTAGTTATCTTCATTGTGTGGCCTACCAGGGCCTCTAGGTGTTCTGTCAGCTGTGAGTGAGGGATGATAATTCTGTGTCTTGTTCTGTGTGGCATCCCCT
>NW_023638646.1:0-12814 GCF_015228065.2 Penaeus monodon
CAGGAATAGAAACAACATTCCCATAACCCAAAAAGTTTTTCAGATCGACTGATCTAATACTTTTTTTTTTTGTATGAATTTTTTTTTGTTTTGTTTGTATTCCACCTCCTATGGTATTCGTTTAATTCAATAAAAATGTTTAATAATAAAATCGGGTTTTTTTGCAGATATTTCGGAAATCTTTTTTTCTTAGAGCTTTCCCGTTTTTGTTTGTGCCTGTACGGTTATCATTTGGTGAAAAAAAAGTCCTAAATTTTTTTCCTCCCTAATTAAAAAAAAAAATTCTTTTGCCATGTGTTTACATTGCCATTTAAACAACGGCAATTGTAGCCCTCACATGGATCAATTTCGACTGGTGGCAACAAGGCCCCTCCTGGGTCAGCCATAAAACACAACTCCATTTGACGAAGCCATAATGTGGCAAATGAAACACCTTGTTTTCCCTGTTATCAATCAATTTTTTTTTTTTTCTTTATCTGAGTGCTTTCCATCCAACCATCCTTTTTGATGCGACAATCCTTGTAAAATAGTAAACTTGTGTTTTGTTGCATGAACCCCCTCCGCCACCATATTACTCCACGGCTACCAAAATTAGTGGATTCTTGGCTTATGTCCCTGCTAAAAACTCCTATTGTCCCCCCTTGGTAAAATACATGGTTGGGGAAAGTCCCAATGACCATTTTAACATTCGCTTTTCGGACCGATCGACCAGTGAAAAGTTGGAAGGCGTCCCCCCCCCCCTTTGCTCCAATTTTACCCCCCCCTTTTTCCCCCCTTATCCCTTATTCCTTTCCTATAAACCTCTCCCACCTCCATTTCTTGGATTTTTTTTTTTCTTATTTTTATTATACCCCCCCCCCCAACCTTATATTTAAAACCATGTGAAATTTTTATCCTGTTTTTTATGTGTTTTTTTTACCATATTGTGTAATTTTATCTAAGTAAACTTATTATAATTTTCATTTGTTTAAAATTTTTTATTAGAAAATTTCCATATACATTTATTAATTTTTTTATTTATTTTTACTGATTTTTAAAAAGTTTTTTTTTTGTTTTTTGTTCTCCGAGTTTACCTTCGAATTTTTTTAGGTGGGAACCAGTGGACAGAAAAAAAAAATAAGCCAAAAAATTAACAGCTAAAAGGAGAAAATATCTTCCAAAAATATAAATATGATTGGTGTTTTTTATATTTTTTTTGGTGAAACTAAAACGATGTTTTAATACTCCGTGGTGTGTTCCCCCGTATATACCCACCTTACCTGACAAATTTTGAGATTCGAAACAAAAAAACCGCCCCGATAATTGATTTTTTAATATGGAAATTTTTATTTTTAAACACGCCCCTTCCTTCCTTTAATATCCTTTCTTTAACAGCGGCCCTTTGTTATTAACAGGGTGGGACCGAACGCGGAGGGTCCCCTAGCTATGTCCCAGCCAAGAAAAAACGTTTTTGGAAACAGTTTGTCCCTGTAATTTTTTTTTTTTCTTTCATTACAAGGGAACCTATAATAAAAATGAAAAAAATAAAAAAAATAATAAATTATCTTTTGGAAAAATCTCAGATTTCTCAGGCAAAAGTGGGGGGAAAAAAATTGGGGCAATAAAAGTCAAAACCCCCAATTAATAATTTTCCTGATAGTTTTTTCCAAGATCGATCATCTGAATACTTTATTTAATTATATATGATTATATGTATTATACAATATATTAAATATATTATATTATTATAATATATTATTTATATTTATATATATTATTTATATATATCATATTATTTTTTTTTGTTGTTTGTTTGTTGTTTTTTTTTTTTCTCCCTCTTTTTTTTTCCCTTCTCCTTTTTTCCTCTTTCCTTTTTCTTTTCCTTTTTTTTTTAGGGCTTTCATAAAACCCGAGTGGAAGTTTTTCAGTGACAACCCCAATCGTTTATTTGTTTATTTTGTTGTGAATTTTTTTAATTCTGGGTTTGTATAAAACAGTTGTTTTTTTTGGACGCCCCAAAGTTTTTTTTTTTTTTTATTTTTCCAGTAATTTTTGTTAAAAATAAATAAAAAAAAAAATATTATAATTAAATAATTTAGGGTTCTTGTAAATATTTCGGAATATTTTTTCTTAAGGAGGAATTCCCGTTTGGGTTGGCCCCCCCGTTACGGGTGTATTTTATATTTTTAATATTTTTATTATTATTTATTTTTAATTTTTTTTCTTTTATTAGGGTCCCCACGTGTGTGCATTACACTTTAAAATCATGGTTAAATTGGCGGCTTCCCCACGGGGTCCAGTTGGGAACACGTGATTTTTACTAACCGTAATTTTAAAATTAGATTACACCATACATTACAGCCATTTTTTCAAGTAATGTATCAATATTTAGTAAGGATTAGGAAATTTTTTTTTTTTTTTTTTTTTTTCTTGGCTTTTTTTCTTTCTATTATATTGGCTTATTAGTATATATATATATTTTTTTTTTTATTATTGTCGCTTAATATGGTTTTTTGTGTGGGGTTAAATAGTGGTCCACGAGAAGAGAAAACAATTGTAATTTTTGTTTTTTTTTATTTTTTTTTTTTTTTTAAATTTATTTTTAAAAAAATGGATTATTGGGGTGTGGCATAAAATTCTTGTATATGTTTTTTTATTTTTTTCCCTTGCCATTGTTTTTGGAACCTCTGGAGTTTATTATTTTCTATTTACATGAAATGGGGGACTGAATAAAGGCCATGGTGTATATTACGTGTGGATTAAAAAATAAATTGGGAATTTCATTTATCATTTTAACCCACCTAAAAAATGGGGCACATTTTTTTTGTTTTTTTTTTTTAAAAAAAAAACCCCAGGTGCAGCGTTGTATGTATTTATTTGCTCAGCCAAGGAACGGGGTCAAATATACAACCAATGGAAATTTATGGAAAGGGTATGTTGTGTTTTTTTTTTTTTTTATCTTAGTTTATTATTATTATTATTGGGTATTAAAAATAATAGTAAACTTTGATTATCGATCTTCAAAAATCGTAATTTTCCCATGTTGTATGTGCAAAATCTATAAAAAAAATAAAAAACTGTTGTTTTTTTTTTAACTCGAAAATAACTAAATTTAGAAATGATCGAAACCTCGGTTAAATAATATTGTTTTTTACAGTAAAAAAGTAAAAGGTTACTATAATAATTAATAAACCAGTCCCCCCAAATTTTTATTTTTTATTTATTTATTTTTTTTTTTTTAAAAATTAATTATTAAATAGTTTCCTTTTTTTGTTTGTATTTTATTTGAAGAAGATTTATTTTTTTCATTATTTTTTTACTATTTTGGAAGGGTCCTTTTTAAAAAAACAAAAACAAAAATGCATTTTTTTTTTTTTTTTTATTATAAAATTATCAACAAGTAAATCAAATCCAAGTTCCTCTAAAAGCACCCCATTTGGAAATCTTCCCTGACACATTTCAAGGGAAATGATTAATCAATTTTTCCACCTCCAACTGTTTTTTCTTTCGTGGTCCCCACACAAGACAATAAACAAACACATTTTTTTTTTTTGTCCACAGGGGAATGATTAAAAAGGTTTTCCAACAAAAAATCAACCCTCTATCTTATGGTTAAAAACCTGGTTGAGTAAAAAACCAATATTTTTGAGCAAAAAAACCCTAACATTTTTTTAATGGGGTTTAATGGAAAAACTTTTATTTTAATTTTTTTTATTTTATTTAATTTTATTTTTTTTTTTCATTTATATCTAAAAAGTTTTGGTTTTGATAATTTCCATTAACGGAATTTTAAAATACGGGAAACCATTTATCTTGTGGAATGAAGAAAATCGTTTACGCAGTTTTTTTAATCTCTCCGTAGCTGCAGATTGTTTTTTTTCTGATAGAGGTTGCTCCCCAGTCCCGTAAACACGTTTTACTGTAAGGGACGTTGTTGTTTTACCTCCTAATTTGGTCGCGATAAAAGCAATATAACATTAATAGTAAAATATATCGCGTTTTCTCCGTTAAGGAAAACATAAATGAATCAACAAAAAAACCTTGGAAAACGCCAACAAAACCACCCCCATAAAGGAAATTACAATTTATGGAAAATTGCTTTTTTTTCTGGTTTTTGCAAATAATCGTTCCAATTATACCCAGCCCTCCCCCATCCCAGCGGTTCCCCCCCCTGGGACCTTGGTAAACTAAAATCCCTTGAAGGAAACCCTTTTTTATTTAATTTTAAATTAACCCCAAATTTAAAAAATCCCCCTTTTCCTTTCCCCCAAAAAACCAAAATTTCCCCAAAAATTTTAAAAAAAAAAATTTAAACCCAAAAAACCCTTTCCCCCCCCTTTTTAAAAAAACCAAAAAAAAATTTTTTCCCAAAAAAAAAAATTTTTTAAAAAAAAAACCTTTTTTTTTTTAAAATTTTTTTTTTTAAAAAAATAATTTTTTTTTTTTAAAAATTTTTAAATTTTTTTATTTTGTTAAAAAACTTATTTTAAATTTTAAAAAAAAAATTTATTTTAATTGGGAAAAAAATTTTTTTTTTTTTTTTTAAATTCATTTTTTTTTATTAGAAAGGTTCTTGGGCCCCCAAACCCCGTTTATTAAAAAACGGGGGCCGAAATTTTTTTTTAGAAAAAAAAAAGTAAAAATTTATCCTTTTTGGTTTTTTTCCCGAAAAAAAAACCTGAAAAAAAAACAAAAGGGGAAAAACGGTTTTTTTTTGTTTTTTTAAATTTTTTCCCCCCTATAAAAAAATTTTTCTTCAAATTCCCGGGGGGGTTTTTTTTTTTGGGGGAAAAAAACCCCCTTCTTAATTAAGAAATTTTCAAAAAAACTTTTGGCCTTTTTTCCAAAACCCCCCCCCTTCCGTTTTTTTAAAAAATTAAAAATTTTTTTCCTTCCCTTTTTTTTTTTTTTTTTTAAAAAAAAAAATTTTTTTTTATTCCTTTGTTTTTTTCCCATGGGTTTTTTTTAACCCCACCCCTTCCCCTTTTCCCCTTTAACCCAAAAATTTTAACAAAAATCAATTTTTTAATTTTTAACTTTTTAAATTTTTTTTACATAAAACCCCCCCTTTTTTGTTTTTTTAACCTTTTAAAAAATTCGGGGCTTTTTTTATTTTTTGGAAAAGGGAAAAAAATTTTTTTTTTTGTAAGTTGGAGGGAATTCCCCTTTTCCCCTTTTAAAAATTTTTTCCAAATTTTTATTTTTATTGGGTTTTAAATTAATTTTTTAAATTTATCCAAAAAATTTTATTTTTAAATTATATAATAAAAATATTAATATTAAAAAATAAATTTTATAATTATAAATTAAATTAGGGTTTTCTTTTTCCCCCCTTTGGTTTTTTTGAAAATAATCTTTTCCCCCTTTTAAAACCTCACAGCCCTCCGGCATCCAGCGGGCCCCCTGGACTTGGTAAAAAATTAATCTTAAAATTGTTAAGGGCGAAACAACCGAAAATCCTTTTATATTAGCAAAAAAAAAAAATGGGTTTTTTGACGCCGTTAAACTGTTTCCTTTGTTTGAATCAAGAAGATTTATGCCAGTTTTTTTCCTCTTTTCTTTTCCCCCCACTGTTTTGGGTTGTTTTGTCAGGGAAAAAACGTATTATTATATCCTTTATTATTTTGCAGTTTTTCTTTTCGTCTACTAAGCCCAAAAAACCAAAAAACCTCTAGAACAAAAAAAACCCACTGTCCCTTGGAAAATTACTTACGCTTTCCAATACTCATTAAAAAGTAAAATTTTTCCGATTACCAAGTCTCTTCTTGGTTTTTTTTTTTGATTTTTGATTGATTACGGTTAAAAAAAACCATAGAATTTGGTATTTTTCGTAAATGTTTTGTAGGGAACATTACGGCCCCCCCTCCCTATTACTGAAAAGGGGGGGGACATTTTACTTTTTCTTTATGATTGAGCGGCAAAGTTGCAAGTGGCCATTGGTCAGTGGACCAAAAAAAACTTTTCTCTTCCTCCCCGGGACCAATTATTTATATATATTTATATATTATTATAATATTATATATAATATTATTATATAATTATAATATTAATATATTTAATATATTTATATTATTTTATTATTATATTACATATTAATATAATAATAATAATATATTTATAATATAATTATAATATATATATATAAATTTATATATTAATATTTATAATAATTATATCATGTTTGGTGTGTGTGGCGAGCGTTGGCGTTACGTGCATGCTTTTTTTTGTTGTGGGGGTTGTGTTTTTGGTAACATGGTCTTCCCCAGTTTTTAGGAAGTTTTATTAAATATATTATAAATTAATTATATTATTATATATTAATATATATAAATTATATTTTTTTTTTTTTTTTTTTTTTTTTTTTTTTTTTTTTTTTTTTTTTTTTTTTTTTTTTTTTTTTTTTTTTTTTCTTTTTCTTTTTTTTCTTTTTAAAAAACCCCTTTTTTCTTTTTTTTTTTTTTTTTTTTTTCCCCCTTTTTAATTTTTTTTTTTTAAAATTTATAATTATTAAAAAATTTTTTTAAAAAATTTTTTTAAAATTTTTTTTAAAAAATTTTTTAAATTTATATTCCATTAAAAATATTTTTTTTTTATTTTTATTAAACCCCCAAATTAAATAAAACACACAAAATTTCCTCAATTTAATCAACCCAACCCCTTTTTTCCCTCTACCCTCCCCCTTTAAATTTTCTAAATTTTTTTTTTTCATTTTTTTTGTTTCCCAAACCCCAAAAAAAGGGGTAATTCTTTCCCCCCCTTTGGGAAAAAAATGGGAACCGGGCCCCCCCCTATTTTTTTAACCCCTGGGTTTTTTTTTTTTTCCCTAATAAAAAACCCACCAACAAATTTTTTTTTGTTTTTTACAAAATGGGGGGGATAAGTACCCCTTTCTTTTTATGGGGGGTTTTTTTTTGGTTCCCCCCTTTTTTTTTTTTTTTTTTTTTTTTTTTTTTTTTTTTGGGTTTTTCCCGGCGATTAAAATTTTTTTAACCCCCAAATTTAAATGTCCCCCATTTATTTTTTTCCTTTTAAAAGGAACAAAATTTAACCCGTTCATAAATTTTACCCTTTGGTATATTTTTTTAATAATTTTTTTTTTATAATTTTAAAAATAAATTTAATTTTTTATTTTTTTAAATAAAGTTAGGTTTTGATGTTGGAAAAAAAAAAAAATTTAAATATAAAATTTCATTTTTTTTTGAAATTTAAAATTTTTTTGGCCCCCCCCCCCTTCCATTTTTTCCCCCCCCCTTCTCTCCTCCCAAGCCCAAAACCCCCCACAGGGGGAAAATTTTTTTTAGGGCCTAATATTTCTTAAAGTGTCCCATTTTTTTTTAAAAAAACTTGTAATTTGGGGGACCTAAATAGTACCCGTCCCCCAAATTTTTATTACCTTTGGTTTTTTTTTTTTTTTTTTTTTTTTTTTAAAAGAAAATAAATTATTTTAATTTTTTTCATATAATAGGTTAGCTATATAATAAAAAAAAAAAAAAATTAATAATTCAATTATAAATATTTTATTTTCAACTTGAAATTTTAAAATTTAAATTTTTTTTCCCTCCCCCCACCCCCGCTTTTATTTTTTCTCCTTTCCCCTCAGCAAACCCCACCCGGGAAAGGTTAAGATCATTTTTGGTTGGACGGGGAATTTTTAAAAAAAACGGGAGAATTTTTCATATCCCATTCAAAAAAAAAAATTTTTTTTTTTCCAAGATATTTTGACCCTTCAAGAAATGAAAAGATTAAAGCCACATTCTTCCCTCGGGTTTTTACCTACAAAAAAAACTAATGAGGAGAAAGAATTTCACGAAAAAAAAACCTTGCCCCATTTTTTAATACCAAGAACTTCACCCCCCCCCTTCTGTCAGAAAATAGTATGTATTTTACTAAATTAAATTTGTTTTAATTTTAATATAATTATATAATTTAATTTGAATTTGAGATTAATTAAAAATATTTATGCATATAAATTAAAATTTAATTTATAATTTTTTTTAATCTATTTTTTTTTTTATTTTTTTTAATTATATTTAATTTATTATTTTTCTCTTTTTTCATTTAAAAAAACTGATTAGTGAAGAATAACCGAATTCGCCGGGTGTATCTAGGCAGAAAACACAACGGGTTTTTGGGGGGGAAAAAAAAAACCGGAGAGGGGGAAAAACAAAGATTCCCTGGGGGGGCCTTTAAACCCCGGGATTTGGGATCTCAAAAAATATTATCCTAATCCGCCTGAATTTTTTGGGCCCCTAAAATTTCAAGGGGATTTCGAGGCATCCTCGAGAAAATCAGGAAAAATTTTGTGGGCAAAAATCAAAAAGGGGGCCAAAAATGAAAAAATGATTGCCATACTGGATTTTACTACCCCTACCAGTTTTCCCCCCCCCCCACCAAAAAACCCGGGAAAAAAAAAATCTTTTCCCACCCAAAAACTGCCCCTTCGAGGTCACAAGAAAACAAAAACAAATTTCGGTTTTTTTTTTCCCGGACCCACCCCCGTTTTCCCCCCCCCCTTTGTTTCCCCAAAGCGGAATGGGGGGGCCAACCTAAACCCCAGGAGGGTATTGTCCCCCTTTCAGCGGGAAAAAGGGGGGATGTTGCGGAATCCCCCCCGGAAAAAAGAATTCCAAAAACCACCCATTTTTTTTTTTTTTTGTGGGAAAACAAAAAAAAAAAACAGAAAAAGAAAAGGAGGAAAAAACCCCCATTGGAAACCCGGGGCGGGGGGGGCCCATGGATTTTTCCAGGTGCCAAAGGAATTTTATTTGCACGAAATTAATAAAAAAGTGGGGAAAAGTTTTTTTTTTTGGGGGGACCAAAAGTTATTAAAAAAGAAAAAAAATTGTTGAGAAACTCCGGCCCCCCCCCAGTTTTTTTTAAAAATAAAACCTTTTTAAAAAAGCCTTCCAAGAAAAACTTGATTGACGAAAATCAAAAAAATTGAAAGTTTTTTGGGAAGGTTTTCAGTTTTCCCGCATGGTTATTGTTTCCAAACAAACCTTTTAAAAGAAATTGGAAGGGGAATAAACCCGACTTTTTTCCAAGATAAAAATAATAGCTATAAAATAAAAAAAGGATAGATTTAAAAAATTTATTATTAAAATAATTAATGGAATATATTTCCCCCTTTTTATAATTATAATAGTTGGTTATTTATTAATAAAATTAATTTCTATATTAAAATTTTTTTATTTAAAAATTAATAAAAAAATCAAATATATTGGTAAAAACAAAATTTTTTAAACTTAAAATACAATACCATTTTGACATTTTAAAGGTGGGATGAAAAGAAAGGTTTTTCTTTGTTAGTTAAGGTTCGGCTGGGTTTTTTTTTCGTGGGGAAAAATTTCAATCTTTTCGGTATTTTTTCTCATCCTGAAGGGTTTTGGATTATTCCTAAAAAAAAAAAATTTGTTTGATTTGGGAATTGCAAAATTCCCCTTGTTTTTATCCATCCCCCCCCCCCCCCAAAAGGAGTTTTACCTTTTCCCCCGGGGGTTTTTCTTGAGGGGAGAGGAAAAAGAAAAAGACGGGGGGGGGGGAGGGGAAAAAAAAAACAAATTTTAAATTTCGGAATGTGAAATAAAATATTTTTTTTATTAACGAAATTTTTTTAAATTTTTTTTTTTTATATAAAAACTTTCCTATTTTATATGGAAAGATATATAAAATTATTTTTCCCCTAAAAAAAAAAATACCAAGGTTTAAATTATTGAACCCGGGGTACTAAAGGTCCCCCAATTTACAAAATTTTTCCCAAAAAAAAAAGGAACAAACTTTAAAATTATAAAGCCCTAAAAAAAAATTTCACAGCCCAACCAAAACCAACAACAAAACAACCCAAAAACCAAGGGGAAAAAAAAAAAAAAAAAAGATCCCAAAGCCTAGGGGGGGAAACCCAAAGGACCAAGAGTTTCAAGAAAGCCAGGCCTCCCAGAGGGGGGGGAAGCTTTTCCCTTCCTCCCCTTTAATTTTTTTTGTGCCACTTAAAATTTCCCCTTGTGGTTTTTTTTTTTCTAGGGGGGAAAAAAAAAACCTGAAAGGGGTAAGGGAAAAATCCGGGACCCTGGGTCCCGTTTTTTGTGAGGTCCAGCCCCCGGGAGAAAGGAGGTGAAGTTAAAAGTTTAGGTTTGGGGGGTGGGAAGTTGAGGGGTTTTGGGAAAATAAAAAATGGAGTAGGGGGGGAGGTGGAGGTTTTAGGTTGAGGTTTGAGGGTTTAAAAGGTGGGGGTGGGTGGGATTAAAAAATGAAAAAATGGGGGGGTTTTTTTTTTGTTTTTTTTTTAATAAATTATAAAAATTATAAATATAATTTAAAATTATATGAAAAACTAATTTTTTTTAAAATTAAATACAAAAAAAAAAAATATAGCTAAAAAATTTATCCCATAAAAATTAATCTAAAAAAAATTAAAAAAACTTTTACAGAGAGGGAAAAAAAAAAAAATATTTATGAATATTATTAATAATAAAAACATACAAAACAACGTAGACATGTTAACAAACACCAAACACAAAAAAAAAAAAGTGGTTGCACGCACGCCCAACGGCCACCGCCCCACAACAGGAACACAAATGTACTAATAACACCAACATTATACACACACAAACCAACACACCCACACCAAACACACACACACCACACACCCAACACACCACACACACCAACCACCACCCAACTCATACATACCACAGAGCACACCACACAAAACAAACACCCCCACACACACACACCACACAACAACCAACACACCCACCCCCAACAACACACACCACACACACCCCAACACCACAACATTAATAAATATATAATTATATATTTATATATAATATATATATATTATTATATATAATAATATTTATAACATATATATATATTTACATACAAAAAAATCAAACCGCCACACACCCACAACCACACCACCACACAACACCACCACACAACACACCACACAACACAGGGGACCACCCACCAAATATATATTTATATATATTAAAAAATATATTAATATATTAATATATATTATATAAATACTAACTAATTATTATTATTGTTTAAATATATATTATTTGGTGGTGTTGGTTGTTTGTGTTTTTTCCCATAATAATTTGTGTTGGTTGTTGTGTGGTGTGTGGGTGGGTGTGTTGGTGTTGGTTGGTTGGTTTGTGGGTGGGGTAAAAAATTATGGTGTGGGTGTGGTCTATAAATTTTATATATATAAATATAATATTATAATATATATAATATATATAATATTTATAATAATATATATATATATTAAATATATATAGAGAAGGAGGAGGAGGAGAGAAGAAGAGAGGAGAAGAGGAGAAGAGAGAAAAGATAGAGAGAAAGAGGGAGGGAGAGAGGAGGAGGATGTAAAAATGTGGTGTGTGTGGTGGGTGTGTATATGTATATAATATATAATTAATAATATATTAATTTATATATATTAATATATTAAATAATAATAAAAAATATATATATTATATAATATGTATATAAACAAAAAATATATAATATAGTATTGGTATAAATATTATTATTAATATTATATATATTATATTATATATGTTAATATATATATATATATATATTATATATATATAATATTTTTGGTTGGTGGTGTGGTTTTGTTTGGGGGTGGGGTGTTGGTGGGGGTTGGTGTTGGTGGTGTGGTGGGTTTGGTGGTGTGGTTATGTATAAATATATATATAAATTATTATCATATATAATTATATAATATTGTTATATATATATATTAACACAACCACCACAAACACCACACACACACCCACACACCACAACACACAACCACCCAAACATAAACATATTATTATTAAATATATATAATATTAATATTAATATATATAAATATTTATATATAAATATAATATATTATAATAATATATATATATAAAACATAAATAATATTATATCTTATGTATGTATAATTAAATAATTATATATAATATATATTAAATTATTATTATATTATATATATATATAATTTATAATATACCATGCACAATATATACATATTTTTTTTTTTTCCCAAATGTTTTAAACAAGTTTTGTACCAGGTGGATCCCTCCAACAGTTTTAGCTTTTGGGAATGCCAAGCGGATGTCTCCACAGTGGGGCCTTGTTGCCGGAACCCCAACCCCATCAAGCGAGGGAAAACCCCCTCCTACCCCTAAAACAGAGGTTTTTAGGCCCCTGGGCGATTTTTTCCAAGCTTGAAGAGTTGGGAAAGCCCTTGCAGGCATAATGTTGATTTAATTCCCTGGCTTGAAACTTGCTAAAAGGCTGGGGGGTTGAAAACCCTAATGGTGTCGGGGCCCCTGCCAAATACAGGTTCCTGTAACTGCCCATTTTGGCAAGTCCCTGGTTAAAAACCCATTTTCCCCCCCCCTGAACCTGCTGAAGGGCCGCGTGGTTCCATCCCTCTTCTGGAAAGGGGAAAAAGGGGGATCGATTGGGAACTGTAAGCAACAAAAAAACCGTGGCCATTTACACTGCTTCAGCAATACCAGGCCAAGGTTTTTTCCGCCGCTTCACCTTTTCCCCCCCCTTCCTTTGAAAACCGGGAATTCCGCAACCACCTAACTGAGGCCCACCAAAGGAAGACCGGAGCCAGTCCCCCTGGGAATTTTTTAACTTCCTGGCAAAGTTCCCACCAATTAGAAACCGTAAAATCCCCTAGCCGCCTTTCGAGTAAATTGTGGGAAAAACGCACGTCCCCGTGGAGTTTTTTTTGGTCCGTGGGGTTTTTTGGCAGCCCTACATCGTCCCCGACCCCAAGAAAGGCGTTTTCCCGGGGGGGGGGAAAAAA
>NW_023638647.1:0-12814 GCF_015228065.2 Penaeus monodon
AATTTTTTTTTTTTGGGTAATTTAAAAATTTTTTTATTATTTATTTTTTTAACTTATTTAAAAAAATAAAAAAATTTAAATTTTATTAATATACAAATTATAAAAGTTAAAAAAAAATTTATAACATTTGATGTTTTATATTATTTATTTATTTTTAAATTTTTTTATTTTATTATTTAAAATTTAATTATTAAAATTTTTTTTATTAAAAATTTTTTTTATTTTTTATTTTTATTAAAAGATTATTAAAAAATTTTTTTTAATGTTAAAAACAATATTAATAATAAAAATAAAAAATAAATAATTTAATTTTGGTTTTTTTTGTTATTGTTTTTTTATTATTATTTTTTTTTTATGAGTAATTTTTAAAAAAAAAATTAAAAAGTAATAAATTAAAAAATAACGATATTTAAAAAAATAAAAATAAAAATATAAAACGGAATTGTTTTAATTTTTAATAAAAAAATTTTTTATTTAAGGAAAAAAATTTTTAAATTTAAATAAGTAAAAATTTTTTTCAATATTTATAAACAATATTAAAAATGATATAAATTTTAAAATTTATAATATGAATAAATTAATAAAATAGAATAAGAGATAAAAACATTAATTGTTCCCTTTTTTAAAAAAAAAAAAAAAAAATCCCCAAAAAAAAACCAAAATTAAAATTAATAAAAATTTTTTTATTATTTTATATTTCTTTTTTTAGGGAAAATGAAAAATTAATAAATTATAAAACATAAAATAATAAAAAAATAAATAAAAAAATTTGGTAAAATTTTGTTTTTATATTTTTTTATTATCATTATTATTATCATTTATTATTATTAAAATTTTAAATTTTTAAGATTTTTAAATTTAATATTTTTTTTAAAATTATTTTTAAAAATTATTAAAAATTTTAATTTTAATTATTGAAAAAATTTTTAAATGTTTTATAAAAAAAAAAAATTATAATTATAATAATATAATTTTTATAAAATTGCATTTAAAATTTTTTTGATATTATTTTCATTATTATTTTTTTTACTGGTTTGGGATAATTGTAAAAATAATTATTATAACATTAAAAAAATACAGTAAAAAACGATATTAATAAAAAAAAAGATATAAAAAATGATTAAAAGACGTTTTTATTGTTATTATTATTGTTATTTTCTATTTTAAATTTTAGTTTTTTTAGAAGATGTAAAAAATATAATTATAACTGCAATTTGGGAAAAAATAATGATAAAAATTGCCCAAAAATGAAATAATTGCAATAAAGATGATAATGAGTGATAAGGGTGATTTTAAAGAAAGATAAAGAAAATTTTGGGGTTTGGGGTTTAAAAGGGGGTAAAAAATTTATGATAATCATGATAAAAATGATGATAATTAACAGGGAATTTTTGTTCCCTATATAATAAAAAAAAAGGGAAAAAAAAAAAAAATCCAAAGTCCCAAAAAACGGCAAAAAACTAGCGAAATATAGCCTTTTTAGAGTAGACTCCAAAATGACTTTTTTCCCCCTTTTTATGATTTTTTGGAAAAAATTTGGGTAATAAAGATTTTAATTACCAGAAAATTCCCACTAAACCCGCCCCAAAAATGATGATAAAGTTAGAAGAAGGAATTTGGGTTTTAAAATTTTAGGGTTTTGGGTTTTTATTACTATTACATTATTATTATCAATATTATTATTATTATTATTATTATTTATTATTTTTATTATTATCATTATATTATTATTATTATTATATTATCATTATAATTTTATTATTTTTTTATTATTATTTTTATTATTACTTTAATTATTTTTATTATTGCCAAAAAAAATATTTTATAAATGAAAAAATATCAAAAAATAATAATTTAAAATGCTAATAATTGTTTTTTAATTTTATTAATATCATTATTTTTTTCTATTATTATTATTATTATTATTTTTTCTGGTAGTATAATTGTAAAATAATTTTTTTAAAAAGTAATAATTACAGTAATACGATATTAATTAAAATTAAAGATATAAATAATGATTATAAAAATTTTTATTTTTTTTATTATTGTTATTTCTATTTTTATTTTAGTTGTTATTAGAATAGATGTAAAAATAAATTTTTATAACTGCAATAATTGGCCCCAAAAATTTAAAGAAAAATAATTTTCCCAAAAAATGTGATAATAATTGGGAATAATGTGGGTAAGATGATGGAAAAAAGATGATAATGTGATGAAAAACGATTTAAAAATGAGGGTAAACATGATAATAAAGGGATAATAACAAAGGGAAATTGGGGGCCCTATATAATAAAAAAAATAAAAGAAAAAAAATCCCAAAAATTTAAAAAGCGGGGGAAAATCTAGCGATATATACCTTTTTAGAGTAGACTCCCAAATGAAGTTTTTTCCATTTATTTGATGATTCTGGCAATTTTAGGGGAATAATGTTAAAAAAAACCCAAATTTTTATTAAAACCCCTGAAAAATAATGTGATAAAAGTGAGAATAAAGAGAATTTGGAAAAACATTTTATAATGATTTTTATTATCATTTTTTATTTTTATTTTTATTATTATTACTATTTTTTATATTATTATTATCATTTTTATTATTATTATTTTTTATTTTTAAATTTTTTTATTACTTTAATTATTTGAATTTTTGCCAAAAAAAAATATTTTAAAATGTAATTTAAAAACAATAAAAATAATAATAAGTATTTAAATTTTAATAAAATTAATTGTTAAAAAATATTGTTATTAATTATTTTGTTATTTTTAAACATTTTTTTATTTTTTACTGTAGTATAATTTTTAAAAATAATTTTTTAAACCCGTAAAAATTACAGTAAAAACGATATTAATTTAAAAAATATAAAATAAAAATTTTAAAGACGTTTTTTTGTTTTTTTTATTTGTTTATTTTTATTGTGTTGTTTTTAGTATAATTTAAAAAAATATTTTTAAAAACTGCCCAAAAATTTCAATAATAATGATAAAAATTGCCAAAAATGATGATAATAATTGCAATAAAAGGGGTAATGATGATGATAATGATGATAATGATGATAATGATGGGTGATAACATAATAAAGATGATTCAGATAATAATGATGATAAAACAGGAATTGTGTCCATATATAATAAAAAAAAGGGAAAAGAAAAAAAACCCAAAAAGTCGAAAAAGCGGGAAAAAACTGCGAAATATAGTCTTTTGAGAGTAGACTCCAAAATGACGTTTTTTTTCCCTTTATTTTTATGATTTTTGGCAAAATTTTTAGGGTAATAATTTATAAAAATTACCAAATTTTTTAATCATGACAATAATGGATAAAAGTGAAAAATAAAAAAGAATTTTGGGGTAACCCTTTTATGATTATTATATTTTACTATTTTTTTAGTATTATCATTATTTTTATTTTTTATTTTTATTATTAATTTTTATTATTATTTTTTATTATAATTTTATTAAATTTTCATTTAAAAAATTTTTTTATTTCTTTTAATTTTTATATTTCGCCAAAAAATATATTATAAAAATTAATAATAAAAATAAAAATAAAAAATAAGTATAATTAAATAATACTAATTTTTTTAAAAATTTTTTTATTAATATTTTTAAATTTTTATTTTTTATCAAATTTTTATTTTTTTTTTACTGGTAGTATAATTGTAAAAATAAATTTTTTATAACCCTAATTTAAATTTCAGTAATTTGCCCATATTTAATTTAAATAATGATTAAAAAAATGTTATAAAGGGGCGTTATTATTGTTATTTTTATTTTAAATTTTAAAAATTAAATTTAGTTATTAGTATAGATGTAAAAAAATATATTATAACTGGGGAAAAATTGCCCTAATAATGATAATAATTGGGAAAAAATGATTATAATAATTGCAATAATTTATGTAATGATTGATATTAATAATTTATTGATAATGATTTGATAACGTAATAATGATGAAAAAAAAGGGAAATAATGATGAAATAACGGGAATTGTTTTAATTTAAAAATAAAAAAAAGGAAAAAAGAAAAAAAATCCAAAAGTGAAAAAGCGTAAAATCTGCGAAATATACCCTTTTTGAGAGTAGATCCAAAATGACGTTTTTTCCTTTATTTGATGTTTTTGCAATTTTTGGGGTAATAATGATAAAAAATTACAAAAAATTCTTTTAATCATGAGAAAAATGATGATAAAAGTGAGAATAAAGAAAATTTTGGAAAAACATTTGAGTTATTACATTATTACTTTATCTTTATTAATTCATTATTATTATTATTTTTATTATTATTAATATTATTATTTTTTTTATTACTTAATTTTTAGTATTTTTGCCAAAAAATATTATAACGTAATTAACAAAAAATAATAAAATAAGTAAAATTATAATAATATAATTTTTATAATATTTTTAGAATTTTATTTTTGTTATTTTTATATTATTATTTTTTTTTACGGGTAGTATCTTTGTAAAAAAAATTTTTTATAACAGTAATAATTACGAAATAGCGATTTTAAATTAAAATAATGATAAAAATAAGATTATAAAGACGTATTTTGTTAATTTTGTTATTAATTTTTGCTTGCTTGCTTGTTTGAGATTTGCGAAGTTTGGTTTCGCCCGGGGCCTTTCATTTGGGCCCCGGCTTGTCAGCTTTTAGGTCCATTTGGGGTCTGAAAATCGGTGTTACCGTGCGGTGGGTTTGCCAGAGGGCCCCTGTACCCGGGTTAAGCTCTGCATAATCTCTTTACCAGCACGACGCTGTGTTCTGTGGGTTTGTCGGAAATTTTGCGGTGCAGAAATTTCCAAGTAGTTATCAGGTGGCGTTGGCTGCCGCAAGCATGAAAAACCCCCTTCTTCATGTTCTTGGTTTGTAATCGCATGCACAGGGGTAACCAGGCGTTTTGTGCAGAAGCCCGGGTACCTCTTTGTTTTTAAAGAGAGTCCCCAGGGGTTTCATAGCTGTGGTTTGGTACCACTGGCCCCGGGGGGAAAAGTCGTTCTTCTGGAAGCGCAGGGGGAAAAAAAAAGTTGGGCCCGACCGTAATTCCTTAAGAAAACTTGGCTCTGAGGTTTTAATGGGTTTGGGGGGCATACCCGGCCGATTTCGGCAATCTGTCAGCAACCCTTTTGCCTCTGACCCTATAGGCGGGAACCATTTTTAGATAATCTTTCCCCTGAGAAAAGCATCCTTTGGTTTTGTGCCGATGGTTGCAGGAGGTAGAGTTGCAGGGGTGAGCGTGCTGAAGAAGTCGACGGCTCCTTTGGAGTCTTTGTTAGACCACGGTCCTTTTCCTGGACGCGTGTCTCAGTGCTCCATGATAGAACTCCCTTGCCTGTAGCGAGGGGGGTTGTCTTTTCCCCTATGGATATTGGGGCACCCCTTGCTGCAAAGCCGGCCCCGCAGGTGGGTAAAGGGATCGACCATCCGTTTTGGGTAATTTTTAGGCTCCCCGGAGGGGGATGGTTGCAATGCCCCTGGGTTTCCCTTTTTGGGCTAGGGTACAATTTCTTTCTTTTGTTTGCCAGTCTCAGACCGAGAACTCTACGAGGTTTGGCCACGGCGGAGCTTCGAAAAAAGTCGGGGTTTGGGGGGAGTCCATGCCCTTTGGCAGTAGTGGTTCTTTGAGCTGATGGGTATTAGCCCCCGGTGTGTGAGACACCCCAGGAGTTGTTCAAACGCCGTTACTTTTCTAGGCGTTGACTTTTTGGTTTTGGCTTGTTTTCCGGGGGAGCTGGAGACCTTTGAAAAAATTGGGCTGCCTTAGACAATTCTGAGGCCAAGGGGGAAAAGGGTTTGTCAAAATAGGGGGTTTGAGGACCTTCGCCCACCTTGGGGCCCCCGAATGCCCCTGGCGGCTTCTTTTTGGACTGCCCCAATCGGTCTTTTATTTCTCTTGATGCCAATCAGAGGAGGGAGGATAGTTACAATGGGCCCTGACAGCATGTAGTAGAATGATTTAGTACCGGGTTTTTGGCCCTAGCGTCTTCCACTCATTATCTCATGGGGACACTTGCCTTTGTCGGTCAAGCAGGTACTGGACCTCCTGGCGGAAGGAGGGTCCGGTTACTTACCCCAAGGTAAGGTATTCTGAACCCCACTCCAAGTCCATTCCCGGATTTTCCCGACTTGTCCCTTAACTCTCGTCTCAAAGCCATGGCCTTGGATTTGGCTGAGAGATCTTTAGTCCGTCCTGCAACCCCTCGGATACCAACCCAGACAACGTGGGTTTTTTTTTGGGCAGTGTGCCCCAGTGGAGAGATAGCAAGATGTTGCTAGGAGATGATCTTGCCCCCCCACTGGGGGGGGGTTTTTGTTGAGGATACAGGACCTTTAGTGTGTTAAAAAGGGCTGGACGGGAGAACCCCACCCTGGGGCGTTCCATTTTCGGGTGGCAGGGCTGTGATGGGTGCCCTTTGGAATTGACTCGGCCCCTTTTCTATCGAAAAATAGCACCTATCCAACCAAGAGCTTCCTCTGATTCCTTTTTGGATAGGCTCCTGAATGGAAAAGGATTCCCAAATTTCAAACCCTTTTTAAAGGTAAGGGAATCTGCCACAGAGCGCCCGGTTTATTGTGTCAAGAGCGGGCTATGCTGTGCGCTGTGCTCATCCCCCTGGGAATGTGGAGGGTTGTGGGGGCTCCCTTTTTCCATTGGACCCGGGTTCAGTCCCATCTTCCGGCAGTTTTGGCCAGACAGCGAGGAGAGAGATGGGGCGGTACTTCCCCGGCCCCTTTTGGTTTTGGGAGGGAAAATGGAGCCCTCTTCCAGTTGGGGTAGAGGGAATTTCCCCCGGGACCTTTTGATGATTTGGCAGGAATGCAAGCTCACCTACCGCCCAGGGGGGGGGATGATGGGGTACGAGATCCCGTCATCCCCGGGGTGATTTGGACTGGTTTGTGTGATCTCTTAGTTCCCCAGAAAAAAGATAACGTCTGAGTTATCGGGTTCGGCTCCCCTTTCCCCTTATGTGAGCAAGTCTGCGGGTTTGTAGGCTTTCTTGTTTGCCCTCATTTGGCTGGCAGACTGTCGCTGCTCGTTCTCGCAGAGAACTCTTGCGCCAGTCTTTTGGCCCTTTGCCTGGGGGTCGTGGTGCGTGCATCTGGGGGTGAGCGGTGGGGCCCGTTGACCCGTTCCTAGCTTGAGAGGGGGTAGGTGATCAAAAGGGACTACACCATTCCAGCCATTTTTCCCTGCTCACTCGCTGGCAGTTTTTTGGCACCCTCACCCCCTCCTTAGGGGGCTAGGGGGGGGGTTTTTTTTCCCCTTTCGGAAATGTTTTCGGCACATGTTACCCGGGGTTGCCCTCCCAAATTTCTTCATTGAAGTCCCGGGCGCCCTTGTGACCCTGGCCCCAGGCCGATTTTTGGGAGGTCAGGGGAGGTGCCTCACAATGGTTTTACAAGTTGGCTTGTAGACTTCCAATTTTCGTTGTGGGGTTTCATTGCTTCTCAGACGGGGGCCCAAGGCGCTCTGGAAACCTGCCAGTTGGCCTTGTCTGTTTTCCATCTTGGATTGGGTCGGGGGTATTCGGTGGGCCAAACCCAGAGGGTTGATAGTCCCAAATGGTCACTATGACGGTTCATCGACACGCCGCAATCCTCTCACCAGACGCAGTGGCAGGGTGAGGTTAGGACCCCCCCCTCACAGCGTTGGCTCCGGCTTTTTGAGGAGAGCGACCCGGGGAATGTCTCGAGCACTTTGGTATGTGACCCCCAGCCGATCCGGTACCCTGCAGGGAGCCGGATGGGGTGGTGGCTTAAAGTCTCCCCTATGATCATCGGCTGTGTGGGAACACAACCGGTGATGTCTAACTATACAGTGTGGCCTGTGTACACGTTGTACAATTTAAGGCCCCGGGCCCAGTTGAATCCGAGGGAAAATTTTTTTCAACATCTTCCCCACAGGCGGTGCATGGCTATTGCGGGAAGGGAATTTTGCCTTCACAGGGTCATCAGGCCTCTTTTCCCATGGGAAAATGGAGGCGTAGACGTGATCCCCGAGAAGCGAACAGCTTCCGCTGAAATTTTCCCCTGGAGCAGACGATGTCAATGCTCCTTGATCGCACTTTGCGTGGAGGATGGCCCTCCTTTGAGGAGAAGCCAAGATTTTCCCAAATGCAGAATTTAGATGCGGTCAGATGTTACTAATTGATAGTTAATCGGAGACACGTCACTTTCGGTTGAGGTGGAGTTGACAAATCCATTGTGAGACCCTCACGCTTGAGGACTCCTTTGGCTGTCGGGCTTTTCCCTGGATCCACTGGGGGGTGGAGAGCCTTTGGTAGCTCGACTTTCGTTTTTGGTTTTTTCCGGGCCGGGCGTTTGTGTTTGGGGCCCTTTTCCCGGGCAGGCTAGCTTTTTCGATTCGGTTGTGGCATGAAACAGCTGGTTAGGTTCCGTGAGGCATAGCCTGGCTAGGTTGCCTGTGAGGGAAACTGGTTGGAGAGGGGGGGGGAGTCCGACCGGGCTAGGGAGAGGATTGGGCTTGATTTTTGGGCCCTTTTCCCTTTCTTCCCCTTTTTGCTTTTTTACGGTCGTTTCAGTGTCGTCATGGAAATTGAATCCCTTTTCCGCCTCTTCCCGGCCGGAAGGGATACTCCCTGCGTGACCCGCAGTATCAGGTGGGGAAGTCCCCCTGTCGAAGAAAATGGGTTTGGGTAGGGGGGGACCCTGTGGGCTTTTGGGAACCTTTCTTTCCCTTGGGTTCCCCCATTGTTCACTTGGGGGGGAAATCCCATTGTCGGGGAAACTCGGTTTGGCGGGGGGCAGCTTCCTTCTCTTAGGAGGTCGGGAAGCCTTTTCGTTTTTTCCTCCCCCAGACGTAGGTGCCTGGGGGGGAGGAAAAAGTTTTGGTCGCTTTTAGCAACCTTTGCCCTTTTTAGGGCGCCTCTTTCCGACAGAGCAAGCCAGGTCCAGGGGGATGCTTTGGCACAGTTAGGAATTTGGTGTTGTTTCCTTCTTTTTTCTTTTGTGCTTGATGCACACCTCGTATTTTGGCCTTGTACAGACACCACATTTTGGCTGGCTGTACATTAGCCCGGTGGTGTCCCCTACTTTTCGGACTTGAAACACCCGGGGTTCAGGCACATAAGTCGTAGGTTGTAGGTACCCAGTTACCCAGTCAAAGGGGTGGGGCTTGGGGTACCCTTTTTGGTCACCAGGATTTCCTGGTTTTGGAGTCTTCCCTTCGACAATCGGGAAAGCCTCCACGACCTGGGGGTGATGTTATCACTAATGTATGAGTGAGAAGCCAAGTAGCACCATCTTGACTCTTTCTCCTCGGGGTTAGTGGCGAGAGGCTCACTTCCTCCCCTTTTTTAAATCCTTTTTCTCCTGCAGGGAAACAAAGGGTGGCTGATTTTGGGGGACGATGTCATCCCTGATCTCGCGCAACCCCGGGTCGACAGCCGGATTTTGCGGGCTCTCCAATGCCCTTACCCCTGGTAGGCATTGCGAAGCCTTTGGGTTGTACGGGGACCTTAAAAAGCGGGAAACGCCTTGGGGGTCCCGACTCGCCATCAGAGTCGGCTGGCCCGCCCTTTTTGGGCCGCCCTTTTGGCTTTTGGGGGTTTCTTGTGGGGGCACCAGCTGTTTCGGCGGTTAGCTGGTGCCCCATTCATTTAGTGGGGCGCTGAGGGGGGCTCAGAGACCCTTCTGGTCGGGGCTGGCTGGAGGGGCCCGCAACGGAGTCCATCTGTTGGGCAATCTGGTGGACAGAAGTTTGAATGATTTATTTGTCTTTCCGCCATCTTTTGGGAGCAGGCATGACAGTGTCACCCGTGCCGGGGTTTTTTTTGCCACCGGGGGCACGTAAAGGTTTAGGGGGCTGCCCGGGTCTGGGCCTTGCACGGGGCGTCAAAAGTAAGGTTGTTGGGGGGATTTTTATTTTTATTTTCCCGTACTGGGAGTGCTTATTACCCCGCCCACCCCCCCCGGAGTCCAACAAGGGGAAGTGAGTGCTTGAAAAACCAATGTCTAACAGCAACAGGGGTGATAGGAATATCGCAGCCAATTAGCCCATTGCACTGGGACAACGGACGGGTGGGTACAACGGGAGAGACTGCTTGACCCCAGCCTCCCAGGGAGACCAGCCCAGGACCTGAGGGCCCGGACGGCCGCCTGCTTGCCAGAATAAGGACCAAAAAGGCGTTTGCGCCGCAGGGGGTACTGGACGGCACGCTAAACCCCCGGACCCCGTTCCCAGCTCACAAGGGGGCCCCGCACGGCAAACACGTGGGTAGGTGGTAAAACCCCGGGAGTATCCCAGAGGGGTGGTTCCCATACGGACATCATGAGGGGAAAACTTCGCTCCTTTTCAGTGAGGAAGGGGGGCCTTTTTTTTTCAGGCAGTCCCCTCCGCTCCTCGGAGGGGGCCTTACCCTTTTTTAAAGGAATCCCCTTTTTTCTGAAACGAAAAGGTTTTTTTCCCTCTGAGAAAAAAGGGGGGTCCTGCACCCGTTTGTCAGTTCCTTATCCCCCGAAAAAAAGTGGCCACAGACGTTTCACCCCAGTGAGGGAGAGAAATTTAAAATTTTTCCAGGAGGTTTCCCAGGCAGGAGGTTTTGAGGGGGATTTCCCCTCTCTCTGAAACATCCAAAGGATGTTTCACCCAGTGAGAGAAGGGTGGGTTCTGTAACCCCTTCCCAGGAAGCCCCCGTCCCCTGGGAAACAGCCAACCCCAGACGTTCCATCACGTGAGGGGAGGAGTGACTTTTTCCCGGCAGTTCTTTTGGAGGGTGAGTTTAACATGAATCCCTTTTCTCTTGAAAACCCCCAAATTTACCTCAGTGAGAGTAGAGGGGGGCCGACCGTTCCCGTAAGACCTTCATCCCTTAAAATAGTCAAAAAGACTATTTCACACAGGAGGGGAAGAAAAACTTTTTTCCAGGTATTCTTCCCGGAAATGAGTTCTGTTAGCAGCTGCATTTGACAGAACCGGGTGAAGGCCGACAAGGGGGTCTACCTCCCATCGCCCTATTCGAAAGAAAAAAATGGAGTCATAGATGGGCTGCCCGACCAATCCCTAACAAAAAAATGGCAACTTATGACACCGTAAGAGGCCTTCTAAGGCCCCCCAGACACCCCTCCCCCGCGGGGGTAAAGGTCTGCCCACGCCCAGCACGCGCCCGAAGAGGGGCCCGTTTTACCAGAAGGTGTGCACAGAGTCATCCTAAGCCCAAAATTCGATAGGAAAGGAGGAGTAGGGGACGAAGCAATGCAACCATAGCATCGTGGCTCAAACAATGGGGGGCGGTCACCGTCCGGAACGGGAAGAGCCCAGGCCGAGATTTCAGGGACCGGGCGCGGGATCTCTTATAGCCCCTGCAACAGCCACCCCCGATCGAGGGATCAGGCATCATGCTAACCCCTCTTGGGGTTGTCGGCTCCACCCCTGAGCCCCGTCCGCCACCCTTGCCGGAACCGATCATCCCCCCTCTGAATGTCCAATCAAAGGGCCCATTCACCCCCAGGGAGAGAGGGGGAGGGCCTGTTCTTATCCTGCTTCTGATTCGCCGTTTGTGTTTTTTGTTTTACTATTTTATTGTAGTTTTTATTAGATTTTGGGACCAAGGCGAGAGCTTCCCGCTCGGTAGAGTCAGTCCAGGGGTTTGGGATCCGACCCGCCCATCACCGCGCAGCTCACGGACCCGACTCGAGGTATAATCGCGGAAATGGATATTTTAAACCCCCCGAGTCCCAAAAAGGGAAACCCCTCACTATCGGTAGGGTCCACTCGAACACTAGCGTACCCTAAAAAAAGTAATTTGACTTCTTGTGCGTTTGCCTACAACACACTGGGACCCTCGGTAAGAGCCCAGTTAGCCCTGAGGTGTCAGCCGCCTTGAAGCCCTTTCCCCCCTGCACCATTGCTTGCCTTTGAATGGTTTTGAAAGGGGGAAAGGGGTTCCCCTACGCCATGTCACCCCTCCCACCAAACCAAATATGGATATGGTCCCAACAAAATTGTGAAATTGCTTCCGTAGGATTATTAAAAAACCCCCAGAAAAAAAAAATAGAATTAAGGAAGAATTGAGAGAGGGTTCCCCGAAAGATAGTGTTCTTAAGTTGTGTGGAAAAGTACCCCCCGGAAAAAACCCCCCCAAAAAACGACCTTTGTGAAAATTGCCCCCATTTTAGGATGTTTAGGTTTAGGCGTTAAAGTTATAGGCGGAGTCCCCCTTGGAATTAGTAAAAAAAAGGGGAGATCATGGATCCAGACTACGCAAAGTTTTTAGCTGTAGCGTCCCCCACCTCTAACCCCTTTGGAACCTCGCGACACAGGTTTCCCAAACCCCAACTGCCCTTCGAAACTTTCAGCCCCCGAACCCTTTACCAAGTCCCCGATCCCGATCGCAGTCCGCATCACCCCGGTTCAACCCCGAGTGGGGAGACTACGCGCCCAGTACCCCACACCTACAGCGCCCCGTTTTCCCGACCCAGGTGCTATGTTTTACCCTTCCCCATTGGGAGAGGGCGTCGGTGCGAACCCCCCTTTCTCGTGGCCCGGGGAAAAGGGCACCGCGGGAATATAGCGCCCACTCTCGCGGCCCAGACGGCGCCTACCTACGCCCCCCGAAAAATTCCGCCTGGGTTCTGGTGGACATCCTTCAAAAACAGACAACGCCTGCTTCTTCGCCCCTCAATGTATACGGGGGGCGCTCACGACCCCCCCTTTTTGCGCGCTCCGCATTCGAAATGAGTGGTTTTCCCTTTTCGCCGACGTACAGCAGCCGATCCCCGGACTGATTTCGGTCACCCGGATTTTACGGAACCTTAGGCGGGGGTGCTTTTGGGACCAGCAGGGGGGGACCCCGGGGGCCCC
>NW_023638648.1:0-2500 GCF_015228065.2 Penaeus monodon
AGCAAGCAAAAAAAAAATTTGTGATAAGTTCTATTCACAACTAACATCGTGAACATTGTTTACCCATTGTTATCGGAGTTTTGATGGATTGGAAATGGATAGACAATCTTTGTTGTTTCTATACGTTATGCCTTGTTAATATTTTGTAATGCCTTGCTGATATTTGAGTTTCCTCGTCAACTTACTATCTCCTTCTCTCTTTTTCTCTCTTTCTCTCTTTATCTCTTTCTTTCTCGCGTTGTTTGCTTTTTCTCCCCTTCTTCTCTTCTCCTCTCTCCTCCTTCGTCTCCTCTCCCTCTCTAGCCTCTCTTCTCATTCTCTCTCTCTCTCTCGGCGGGATCTCCTCTCATCTCGCTCTCTCTCTCTCTCTCTCCTCTCTCTCTCTCTCTCATACAATCTCTCTCTCCTCTCCCCTCTCTCTCTCTCTCTCATCTCTTCTCTCACTCCTCTCTCCTCTTTTATCTCTTTTTTATCTGTTATCCTCTCTCTCTCTCTCTCTCTCTCTCTTCTCTTTTTCCCCTCTCTCTCTTTCCTTTTTCCTCTCTCTCTCTCTCTCTCTCTCGCTCTACCATCCTCCCTCTCGTCTCTCTCTCTCTCTCTCTCTCTCTCTCTCTCTCTCTCTCCCTCTCCATCTCCCTCCCTCCCTCCCTCCTCCCCCCTCACTCCCTCCCTCCCTCCCCCCTCCCTCCCCCTCTCTGCCCTCGTCGTCGGTCTCTCTCTCATCCCTCTCTCTCTCCTCCTCTCCTCTCGTCTTCTCTCTCTTTCTCCTCCTCTCTCTCTCTCTCTCTCCCTCTCTCTCTCTTCCTTTGTTTTGCTTTTTTTCTCCCATTCTCTCTCTCCTCTCCTCTCCTCTCCTCTCCTCTCCTCTCTCTCTCTACTCTCTTTTTTTCCTCTCTCTCTCTTTTACCTCTCTCTCTCATCTTTTTCCTCTCTCTCTCTTTTCGTCTCTCTCTCTCTCTCTTTTTTTTCTTCCTCTCTCTCTCTCTTTCCCTCTCTCTCTCTCTCTTCTTTCCTCTCTCTCTCTCTCTTTCCTCTCTCTCTCTCTCTCTCTCTCTCTCTCTCTCATCGTCTCTCTCTCTCTCTCACTCTTTCCCTCCCCCTCTCTCCCCCTCTTGCCTTTCTCTCCCCCGTCTCCTCTGTGCCCCTCTTTCTCTCTTTCTCGCTTCTTTCTCTCTTTTCCCTCCCACCCTCCCCTTATGTTTTTCCTTCCTTTCCCTTTTGCCCGGTGTTCTCCTCTCCCCATTCACGTCCCTTAGCGACTATTTCTCCCTTTTCCTCCTCTTCCTCGTCTCCAAACTTTTCCCTTCCTCCCTCTCCCTTCCCTCCATGCTTTTCCAACCTCTTACCTCCCCCTACGGTTTGTTCTGATGACTAAAACTTTTGTTTTGGAATGCGGAGGGAAAAAGTATATCAATTATTTTTAAATCACTGTCGTACGCTTAGTGTGGCCATAATCCGTTTTTTTTATATAATAATACTAATGGCAGGCAGCTGTGGCACTGTTTTGACGCTGGGTTTCACTCTTGTTTTACGATCAAGGTATGAAATTAAAATCATTTCGCATTTTACGAAAACACAAACTAGCATGAATGTTCCAGTCACCTTTTTCTTTGTGTTGCATTTTGGCTTTTCGAGATTTCCCTGAGGTGGCAGTCCGTGCAATCCCGTCTCGGCCTAATGTGGTTTGAGAATCGTGATAGACCTCTTTGATAACGCATAAGACTAATGTTGATATTAGATTTTAGGCAGAGTAAATGGATTTTGAGAGTGTCGGTCTCCACGCGTGAGACATGCGTCCTTTGTTGTCAGGATTTTCGGTTCTCACCGGCTCTTGTGATCTGCGTTATCTCGTTTTCTGGTTTGTGCGTATGAAGAGAGAGAAGAGAGAGAGAGAGAGAGAGAGAGAGAGAGAGGAGGGAAGATAGAGAGAGAGAGAGAGAGAGAGAGGAGTATATCATTTGACTTCCTAGTGTCTTGAAAGATCAGCCGAGAAGTATGAAGACTCTCAACGTACAGGAGCAGATGTTGAGCGATGCATCAGGATCGGGTCTCTTTTTTGAGACCTTAAGGAGCAGTTTAAGATCAGAGCGATAGAGGAGAAGGCCCTCGGGCCCGCGCGCGCCGTAGCAGGTGGGCGGACCTACCACTTCTCCTATCACTGATAACCGAGGAACTGCCGTGGCGTCCTCCCTGAGACGTCGCCCTTGTCATTAGGGAAGGCGACGGGCAGGGGGGGACTGTGTTTGCCTGCAATTCCATTGCGCCCTTTGGCTTTCTTAGTTGAACTTAGCATTGCCCTTTTACTGTTGTCGCGATTTGCCTCTCTCTTGCGGCATTGTAACCGTTAAAAAGCAAGATGTTAATATTTCCTCGGTCGGCGGCACGTGGCGAGCTCCGCGTGCCTTATCAGCCGCGTTCGAGGCAGGTTCCATGACGCAGAGTGTTCCATCAAGGGACAGAGGAGCTTTTATGCTTATCCAGAAGAAGTTAAATTATTCAG
>NW_023638648.1:7500-12809 GCF_015228065.2 Penaeus monodon
AAATTCCTAATTAAATTTTGTAATAACCCTTTTTTATTTTTTTTTTCCCCCTTTTTATTCCCAAAATTCGTTGGATAAAATTTTATTTTTAAAATTTTAAATATAATAAAATTTTATTAACTTTTTTTACCATTGCTTATTTTTTTTTTATATGTTCAAAATGGATTTTTTTTTTTTTTACCGAAAATTTTAAAGTAAAATAACAAAATTAATTTAAAACAATTCACCCCTTGGGTCCTAATTTTTTTATCATTAAATTTCATCCTTTTTTCCTTTCCCTCCTATTTTTATATTTTACCCCAAAATTCAATAATCAAATTAAAACCCTCCCCCCCCCCCCCCCGGTACCCAAAAATCAATTTCTGGGAAATTTCCCCGGACCACTCTTATCTTTTTTTCCTTTTTTTTTTATTTTTTTTTCAATTTTCCCTTTTTTTCCCCTCCCCTCCCTTTATGTTCTTTCCCCTTTTTTTCTTCCTTTTTTCGTTTTTCCCCCTTTTTTTCCTTCTTTACCTTTCCCCCTTTCCCCTTTTCCCTTTTTTTTTAAACCCTTTTTCCTTTTTTTTCCCTATTTCACTTTTTTTCCCTTTTTTTCTCTTCCTTTTTTCCCTTTTCCTTTTTTTTTTTTTCCTTTATTATATTTCCCTTTCCACCTTCTCCCTTATTTAAAATATATCTTCTTTTTTCAACTTTTTTCCATTAACACCCCACCCATTTAAAACTTCATAACCCAACCAAAACAAATCATATCAATCTTTATAATCATTTATTACTATCCATTTTTTCCCTATATATTTCATTAATTTATAAATAAAATGTATACCTATATATCATTATATATAAAAATTTAATTTAAATGGTACACACAAAAAACCAAAAAAAACAAAAACCACAAAAAAAAAAACACCAAAAATATATATATATATATTTTTATATTTAAAATATATTAATATTAATAAAAAAAATTATATATATATATTATATATATTTATATATTTTATATATTATATATCCCCATATATATATATATATATATATTATATATATATTAAAATATATATATATTTTATAAATATATATATATATATATTTAATTTTATATATTATATATATATATGTTTAAAAATTATATAATATATAAAATATAAAATTAATATATATATATATATTATATATAAAATTAATATATAATTTTATATATTTTATATATTGTGTGGTGTGGTGTGTGGTTGTGTTGTGTGTGTGTGTGTGTGTGTGTGTGTGTGTGTGTGTGGTGTGTGTATCACTTATACATTTTCTATCTATATATCAATTTGATTTATGGTATGAGCTTTTGTACCTTTAAAAAAGTAAATGTAAATGCATATGTACCGCAACATGCACGCTACGGAAATAACCACTGTAATTTATAAAAGAATTAATATGATCCTCCTGCCCCCCTCCTCCTGGCATTTGGCCCTTTGATGAATTTTTGAAATGACGTGTGCGTGTTCACAGGAACTGTTCGACACACATGCCATTATGAATCTTTACGCACAAACAGGGGAAGGGGTGGGAAAAGGGGAAGGGAGTTGAAGGAAGGGGGAAGGAAGGGGGAAAAAGGGAAAAAAGGAAAGGGGGGGGAAAAAGGAAGAGAAAAAAAAGGAAAAGGGGAAAAAGTGAAAAGGGGGAAGGGGAAAGGGAACAGAGAGGGGAAGGGAGGGTAAGGAGCCCGGGGAAGGGGAAGGGGAAGGGCAAGGGGGGAAAAAGGTGGGAGGAAAGGGCAGGGAAAGGAAAAGGGGGAAAAAAAACAAAAAAACAAAGGGGATAAAAAAGGGAAAGGGAAGAAAGCAGGTAAGAGGCGGGGGGAGGAGAAGAAAGGGAAAATTGGGGAGGAAGGAAAGGAAAAAAAGGGAACGGAGAGGAAGGGACGAGAACGAGGAGAAGCCCCCGGCGACGGCAGCCTCGGGGCGCGCCGGACCCCTTCCCAAACCACCTTGATCCTGGCTCTTCGGCGTCGGAGCCGGGGGAAAGGAGGGGGTTTTTAAAATTAGAGTTTTGCTTTTTGGACCGTAAAATTGAAAACGTGGAGGAGGAGAAGAAGACAGTGGTTTAGGAACTTTGCGATGATGAAGAAATTTAAAGGACGGGGCAGAGGGAAGGGAATGTCGGCCTTTTTACCTCATCCCAAAGTTTGGTCGTTCATCTTTACTTTATTTTTTTGCCGTAAATATCCATTGGTTGAAAATATAACGCAAAAAAAACATGGAAGTCAACTGGTAAAACAAGACAGTTACCAAAAAAGTTTTGATATTCTTAAAAGTTATAATAACAACTTGTTAGGGTACGCAGCGACATCTATTGGGCAATGAACGAAGCGGTCCCAAACGAAAGCCCCAAAAATACACAAAGAGCGCCTTCAGTTGAAAAAAATTCTAATCTGAAAAACTGTCCCTGAAAAGGGCGCTGTCGCCTCAACACACCTCCCCTGCGTTCCGTTGTGCACTTCACAGTGCTACGTATGCCAAAATTTCAACGGAACGGCCCATAGAGCGATCCCGATTTTGGTGTGGCGCACAAATGCTACATTTCCGAAAGTGGGCCCCTAGCAGATGACGGTACATTGTTAAAAACAGTAATGTAAAATCCCAAGGAATATTTTTCAGTATGGATTCTGTCATATGTACTTTTAAGTCATTTGAAACCTACTGGGTACGTCTTGAAGGGTTTCTGACACTTTTTCAGCTGAAAAAGGGGTGATAAAATAAATAAACATGGGCTTTGATTTCTGTTTTTTAAGCTAGCCTAGTAAAAGTATTTAAACCAAAATTTAAAACGCAAAAAACTCGTTGGTCAATGTTTAATTTAAGCCAAGACCGTTCCCCTCGAGGTATTCTTTGTAGTGCACAAAAGTATTCCGATTTTCCCAAAGGAAAGCAAGCTGCCCATGTCTCGGGATCGGAAAGGGACAGGGGGGTATAGGGGGGCGTACGGGACGGGGGGGGGGGTAAAATATTCAAAATGATCCCCAAGCTTTGGGTGGGGAAGGGCCAAAGGGGGGGGCAGTAGAGGGTGAAAAGAATGGAGGAGGGGGTAAACGATTGGGCAGTTGGGTGAAAGGGGGCCCAAACGTGGACAAGGGTGGGCAAAGGGGTGGAGGCGGCTTTCTTTCGGAAAACCAATCTCGCAGAGGACGTAAAATTCCGCGCTAAAAAAAAGTAAGGTTTCTTTTTGGCTGATTGGGAGGGGGGGGGTCTGCGGATCAAGTGGGCGCCAGCGAGGCACGAGGGCGTCCTCGGGGAAAAACACTTTTCTCTCCGCCGCTCTTCGCCTCCGCCTACTGCCCCCCAGCCCACGCAACCTCAATGCTTGGGGCAACGCATTGACGAGTCCTCTCGCTAGGCCCGTGGGACAATTTGCACAGTTAATTTTTGTCCATGCTGGATTTTTAGAAAAAAAGGTATTGCCTAGTCTTTGGGGTATCTTGATAAAAATTTGAAACAACATTTCTTCAAATGCGATTAAAGTAAGCGGAAGAAAGAACTATACTTCAGAAAAAGACAGTTTTCGAACCCTTCACACAAAACAATCCGATTAAAAACATGTTTATACGGCGAAAACAAAGCATCTTTGGGAACGTTGCATTTTTCGGGCAAATTTCCTGTTAAATTCTCTCCGGGCCTTTTCCTTTGGGCCAAAAAAAATACCCCCTTCCCCATTTTCCCCTCCCATCATTGCCCCCCTCGCTCAGTGAGCGTAATCATAAAAGCGCGACAGTGCCCTGCGGTGCCACCGCGCATTTAAAACATCAGGGCTCAACCCGGCAGAAAGGGGCAACACAGCGCACGTGAGGCCTTTCTATAAGTCAAAAACCCGGACGACGCCGATATGTATGGACCATGGGCGAGATGCGAGGAAGCCTCTCCGGGGGACCGGCAGAGAAAAGAGGCAATCTCCGGTGGGTGCGCCGGGAGTCAATGTGAAACTTGTCGTCACCGTTGAGTATCTCCCGGCCGGAGCGAACGGACCGTCGGCGTCAGCGTTATCTCTTTAAATTGGCCTCATTCCTCGTGTATAGGGAAGGATACAACCCCCAAAAAATACGAAAATTCAGTGCAGAATCCCAAAAATTGAGGCCGTCAAAAAAAAAAAAAAAAAAAAAAATCTCACTGCTAAGCGATTAAAGCGTGCATTGATTTTTGCATGGAAATACCACAAATCTAAAATATTACCCGCTTCTTTTTCCCGGCACTAAGGTTCCATTTTTTCACATGCGTCTTTACCTTCCAATATTCTCCCGGGGAAAAACTATCAGAGGCCTTTTTAGTTTTTTGATTTTTTTTCTAGCCACTGCACGCGAACACAAGGTCAAACCCCCGTAAAAAAAAAAATCCCTTTCCCCCAACTCTTTTCTCGAATATATTATAATTAATATATAATATAAATATAATAATATAAAAATTTAAAAACATTTATAAAATTATTAATTTATATTAAAACTAACTATATTATATAATATATATATATATAATATAAAATTTTATATAAATATATATATAAAATAAAAAAATTTTTTTTTTGGTTTTTTTTCCTCGTCTCTCTCTCCCCCCCTCCCTTTTTTTTTTATATATATAAAAATATTTTATAATATAATTATTATATATATATATAATATATTAATTTAAATATAAATAATAAATTATATAAAAATTAAAATATATAGAATAAATATAATATATAAATATATATTAAATAAAAATATATTTTTAAATAAAATAAATAAAAAATAATAAATATTTATATATTATATATTAAAAATATAATTAAAATTTTAATTTAATATATAATTTTATATATTTTAAAAAAAAAAAAAAAAAAAAAAAAAAAAAAAAAAAAAAAAAAAAAAAAAAAAAAAAAAAAAAAAAAAAAAAAAAAAAAAAAAAAAAAAAAAAAAAAAAAAAAAAAAAAAAAAAAAAAAAAAAAAAAAAAAAAAAAAAAAAAAAAAAAAAAAAAAAAAAAAAAAAAAAAAAAAAAAAAAAAAAAAAAAAAAAAATTTTTTTTTTTTTTTTTTTTTTTTTTTTTTTTTTTTTTTTTTTTTTTTTTTTTTTTTTTTTTTTTTTTTTTTTTTTTTTTTTTTTTTTTTTTTTTTTTTTTTTTTTTTTTTTTTTTTTTTTTTTTTTTTTTTTTTTTTTTTTTTTTTTTTATTTATATTTATATATAAATAAACTATATTATATATAATATTATTATATTATAATAAAAAAATATATATATAAAAAAAAAAAAAAAAAAAAAAAAAAAAAAAAAAAAAAAAAAAAAAAAAAAAAAAA
>NW_023638649.1:0-7500 GCF_015228065.2 Penaeus monodon
GTTTTGGGTTTTTTGTGTGTGTGTGTTTTTGGGTGGGTGTTGTTGGGGGTTTGTTTGTAATTGTTTTTTTACCGCCCTGGTCACAACAGACACTAAATTGTAGTTTTTTTGGTTTGATGCTCTTGGGGTGATACGGGTAGGGTCCCCTTCTTTCTACGGAAAATCCAGTGTTCCCTTTTTGTTTTAACATTCCTCTATTTTACGGGCTTGGGACCGCCTGACTTGGGGTAGCTTCCCCCCCAGTGCTAGGTAGGCAATAAGGAAGTTCCTTGCCAAGGGGAAAAACGCGCCGGCCGGTGACTCGACCCCCCGAACACAGAGTGCCCTCGTGACAGTCTTGATCCGACCTCTAACCATTCGGGCCACCGGGCCCCGGGGGTTTATTTGTAATATATGTTTTTTTTAATTTTTAAAAATATATATATAATATATATTATATATATATATTTTATTTTAATTTTGTGTGTGGGGTGTGTGTTTTGTGTGTGTGTGTAAAATTTTTTTTAATATTTTTTTTATTAATATTTAAAATTTTAAAATTTTTTTTTTAAATTTTTTTTTTATTTTTTTTTTTTTTTTTTTTAAATTTTTATTTTTTTATTTTTTTCCCTTTTCTCTTTTTTATCTTTTTTTTAAAATTTTATTTTTTTTATATTATTTTTATTTTTAATTATCTGGGGTCAAGGGGGACATTTTGGGAGGGGTCGTGTCCAACCGCGGTTGACCGGCGCCCGGGATGGGCCAGCTCAGGGTACAGCCCTAGCTCTTTCCTTCGTCGTTGGGGGATGGGCCATTGCCCCCCCGTGGCTTTTGCCCCCTTTATGATTTATTTATTAATATTTATATTCATAAAATATATTTTTATTATTATATTTTTAAAAATTTAAAATATATATTATTTTATCTATATATTTTTCTAATTATTTAAAATATATTATATTTAAATTTAATATAAAATTTTATTTTTTAAAAAATATTTAAAATTTTATATATATTATTTTTTTTTTATTTTTTGTTTAATTAAATTTTTTTGTGTTTTGTTGTTTTATTTTATTTTTGTTTTTACTTTTTTATCTATTTCATCATTTATTTTTTTTATTAATTTCATTTTTTATTTATTATATCTTAAATTATATTCTATTTTAAAATATATATATTTTTGGTTGTGGTGTGTGGTGTGTTGGTGTTTGTTGTGTGGTGTGTTGTTTGTGTGGGTGTTTGTTTGTGTGTTTTTGTGTGTGTGTCACTGAGTGCTTGCTTGTTTTGTGTGTGTGTGTGTGTGTGTGTGTGTGTGTGTGTTTGTTGCGTATGTGCACCACAGTAATCACAGACAACTCTTTATCAAGCAAAAAAACAAAAAAAAAAAATGTCCAAAAAATTGGAAAAAGCTGGCCCAGGAAAAATTTTTTTGAAACCATAAAACCGAAAAAAACTTGGGGGTCCATCCCCCGGAAAAGTAAAGGGCCCAAATTTAAACACCTCGCTCTTAAACGCACCCGACACACTTGTTTAAATTTATTGAATTTTTATGCCAAAATTAATCAAAATTTAAAAATTTATTAAAAAAAATTTATATAATTATTAAATTATACTTAAAAATTTCATAAAATAAAATTATAAAAAATTATATATATTATTATATAAAATTATTAATATTTAATTTATTATATATTTATATATATAATTTTATTTTAATAAAATTATATTATAATATATATATATATATATATATCATATTATGTATATATTTATATTATTTTTATATATATTATGTTTATCACAAATTATAATTTATTTTATTTTTCTTTCTTTTTTTTTTTTAATTTGGGGTTTTTGTTGGTGTGTGTGTGTGTGTGGGTGTGTTGTGTGGTGTGTGTGTGTGTGTGGTGTGTGTGTGGTTGTGGTGTGTGTTGTGTTGGTGGTGTGGATACCGGGACATTCACGCCTTAGGCGAAAAAAGTTTGATCTCATCGGGAACTTCCAAAATGATATCTTAAACAACAATTACTTAAAATGATGAAATCCCTTTCATTACCTGGCCTTGGTTCCACTTCATACAATTTTCCCAATTCGCTTGAAAAAATAAAGGACAGGACGCTACCTTCGTCACGAGAAAGATTGCCGAGAGAGCCCTCCAACAGCAGCAAAATATCTTTGGTTTTCATGGCTAGCAAAAAACTTTTGTACAGTCCGGGGACTTAGAAGTGTTCAAAAACCCCCGCAAAAATCCCGGGAAAATGACAAGTCTACAAATCAACTTGCCGCATCGCCTATTGATAAAAAACAAGCTGATTCCCCATCAAGCGGGTGTCCCCATAAGGGTTTTTTTAATTCACCTGACTTTTTTAATTTTTACTCTAATTTCCTGCGGAAGATTGAAGATTGAAGTGGGAAACGTCATCGGTGGTTGCAAAATCAACAATTTTTGTAGCAATGATAAGTTCCCCTACCAAACCTTTGCCTCCATGTCATTCAAAAAAACAAAATGTTGGTAATTTAAAGTAGGAATCACACCAACTTTTCCATTGAAAAAGAAGTTGAATCCTTTTTCAATTATTTAAGGCTCTTGTCACCCCCAATGCCGTTCAAGTAGGAATCAACCCGTGTCCGAAATGCACTGACAATCTCTACACCTCCAGAGCACAAACAAAAAACCAAAAAATATACTTGGGCCCGATCCAGATACTGAAGTCTGAAACTTGGCTTAATATGAGCCGCGAAAATTTGGTTCTATTTCGGGGTTTTTTCCCGACCGAGTTCCAAAGGCATCCTCGAAAAGTTGGAAGGGACCGAGCTTCTAGCTTGATTTATTACAACTTAATTTTCCCCGGGCATCATCCGTATTGGGACTTTGGAGAACCTTAGGCTAAGGGGAAAATTGCAGGGGAAACAAACTCGAGGTAACAAGAAAATATTCCTTGACAATTTTCAAAAAGCAAACACATCGATGACCTGGAAAGTCAAACACCGATCGGGGACACACACACACACACACACCCAACGCACATGCACCGAGTGTGTGTGTGTGTGTGTGGTTTTGTTGTGTGCTATTTCTAAAAATGTATTAAATATACATATATTAGATTAATAACATACATACACTCCACACGCACCACACAAAACACACACACACACACACACCACACACACACACACACCACCACACCACACCACAACACACCACCACACAAAACACACACACCACACACCACACACACACCACACACACCACACAACCACACACATATATTATATATATATATATATGTACATATTTACAATAATACATATATTTTGCACACACAAACAAAACGCACACACCACCCACACACCACACAACCACACACACACACACAATATATATTATATTTATATATATATTAATATATATATATATTTATATATATATTATATAATACGTATGTGATATATACATATTATTTAATATGTAGTTATATTAAATAAATATAATATATATATATATATATATATATATACATTATATATTATGCAATTTGTACCACACACCCACACACACACACACAAACACACACACACCCACAATAATATAATAATATATATATATAATATATTATAATTATATATATATATACATACATTATCATATGTACATATATAAAATATATACATTGTGTTTATATAAAAATTATTATATATATATATATATATAAAATATATATTAATATATACACACCTATATATTATTAAAATATATATATTTTATATATATATATATATATATATTATAATAATGTGTGTGTGTATGTTGTGTACATTATCATATATACTATTTATATGTATATGTGTGTGTTGTGTGGTGGGTGTGAAGGGAGAGAGGAGGAGGAGAGAGGGACAGAGAAGAGAGAGAGAGCAGAGAGAGGAAGTAAATATATACATATACCCACACACACACACACACACACACACACACACACCCCACACAAAAAAACAAACAAACACAACACAAACACACACACAAATACCACACACCAACATATAACATATATTTATACACAAAAACACATTATAGCATTAAAAAAAATATATGTATATATTATATATTATATATATATATACATATTAATATAAAATTATAATATTAAATTATATATATAAATATATATATATATATTTTAAAATTGTGTGTGTGTGTGGTGTTGTGTGGTGCAGAGAGAGAGTGCGCGCGAACGCCCTGTTGTAGACTTATTGTTGTTTTTTGAAATTTCTCTTTACAGATTTTTTTATGTTCATGAAACAAAAAAAACTCTAATTACAAAAAATTTTTGGCCAAAACGTAAATAGCTTTCATAATTAATTAAAAAAACAAAACTTTTTGTCATTTTAATCTTCCTCTCCTTTAAAAAAAAAAAAAAAAAAAATCGCGGTCTATTGAAATAAACGGATCTTTTCCAAATTACGGGAAATTTTTTCATTGAACTTCTTTCACCCTTTTTTTCCTCCCTCTTTTCATTTACTATGTTTCCTCTTTCTGTTCCATTTTTCCCCTTTTTCCTTTTTCTTTTAGTTTTTTTTTAACCCCTTTTTTTCTTTACATAATTTTCCCCTTTTTTCCTTTTTCGTTTTAAGACTAGGGGGAGGGTGGATCGTTTTTTTATTATCGTCCAAAGCCCTTTGAAATCTTCCTAAAGGGGTTTCGCGTTTCTAAAATGGAAAATTTCTTTTAAATCTCCAGAACTACAGTTTTGAGTTTTTCTTTACAAAATGATGATACTATTAGAAAAATAAAATATTTTTAAAAGCTATGATTATTTCTGTCTTACATTTTGCTTTTAAACATTATTACTATTCATTTTTTGAAAATGAAGTCTGGAAAAAAGATATAGTGATTATTATTATGATGTTAATTTGTTATTTTTAAATACAATTTTAATTTTTAATTACCATAGCTATAACTATTTCCATCATCTTTATTCTATCATCAATGTTATTATGAATTTATTATTATTATTCCTTTTTTGTTATTAAAATTATGATTACTTTTTATTTTTTTTTATTTTATCATTTTTTATTTTATTAATTATTATTATTATTATTTGTTATTGTTATTATATTATTATCATTGTTTTTTTTAATTGATAATTCATTATATTATCATAATTTTTGTAAAATTATTGTTTTTAATATTTTTTACCATTATTTTATTGTTTTTTTTTTATTTTTAAATTTTGTTGTTTTTGTTGTTTTGTTGTTCATTTTATTATTATTATTTTACTTTATTATTATTTATTATTATTATTATTATTATTATTGTTTTGTTGTTGTTGTTATTGGCATCTTTTTACATTATCATTATTATCTCATTTTTATCATTACGTCATTCCTTATTTTTTATTATTATTATTTTTTTTTTATCATTATCATTATTATTAATAATATCTTGTTTTATTACATTATTTTCTTATTTTTTATTATCAACATCTCATTTTTTTTCTTATTTTATTATTATTATTATTATTATTCTACTATTATTATCATCATAACTCTTCATCACCAGTATTATTATTTTATTATTAATTTTTTTATCATTATTATTATTATCTTTATTATTTTAAATTGTTTTTTTTATCATTATTGTCAATATTATCACACATTATGAGCCTTCTTCAAATAAAAATTTTTACTATTTTATATTATATAATGTGTGTGTGTGTGTGGTGTTGTGTGTGGTTGTGTGTTGTGTGTGTGCTATAATTATATATATATATAATTTTATAATATTAAAATATATATATAATAATATTTATTATTGGCTTAACATCCTATATATATATATTATTATAATATATATATTATATTATATATTACCTTATACATATTTTTCATACTATATATATTATTATATATTATAAATATATTTTATATATAATAATATATATTGTATATGTTTATTTATTTATTTTTTATATGTATTATGTACGTATGCATAGACACACACACACACCCCACACCCCCACACACAACACACCACACCACAATATATATATATATAATATATATATATATATAATATATATGTAGTAGTCGTATTTTATGTACAACACACCACATATACATATAAATACATATATTATATATATATATATAAAATATTATATATATATATATATTATATTATTTGTTTTCATTTCATTTTTTATTTTTATTGTTTTTATTATTGTTATTATTATTATCATTATTATTATTTTTATTATTATTTTTTATTATTATTATTTTATTATTGCCATTGTTATTAAACAATAAAATTATAGAATATTATAATAGTGATTTTATGTTCTATTATATTTTTAAATTCATTATTTTATATTAAAATTTTTTGTTTTACGTCTTAATATTTCTGTTATTTCATTATTGGTTATTTTTATTTCTCAATTATTTTTCATTATTTTTTAATTATTAAAAAAAAATATATTATTTATTATTATAAATCATTATTACATTATTATTATTATTATTATTTTTTCAAAATTTCATTTTTTTTATTATTATTCTATCATTATCATTTTTATTACTATTACTTTTTGCATAATCTTTTAATAATCATTATTATCATTGTTTTTTTTTTTTTAAATCTAGTTTTTTGTTATTTTTATTATCCTTTTTTTATTATAATAGATACAAATTTATTTTGATTTTTGTTGTCTTTTTTTTTTTTGCCATTTTATTTTACTGTTATTTTCTCTTTTTCTTATTAATTCATTATAGTTATATTATTCTTTATTACATTGTTGCTGTCATTATTCCCCTTTATTGTTAAATTTTATCACACCATCATCTTTATTATAATATTTTCCATCACACCACCATCATTTTACTCATCAATATGTTTTTTAGTACCATATCATTTTTTTGCTATCTTATTATAGTTTTTTTACAATCATCTTTTGTAAGTATAGAGTATTGTAGTAATCAGTAGTCGGTACTTGTAATGTATGTAGTATAATCATAATATTGGTTATTTTTGTTTTTATTTCATTGTTATTATCTTACTATAATAATCTTTATCTTATTATATCATAATCTAAATTTTCATTATCGTTGTTATTGATGGTATTATCGAAATAAATATTATTGATATTATCGTATCAATTTATTTTCAATTATCTTATCTAAAATTTTTTATCTTTCATCTCATGTTTTTTATCTTTAAACATTTTTATTATCATTACTATCATCATCATTATAGTAGATACGTACATTTATTTTTATTTTTTAATTACTTTTACTATTATTATTTTATCTTATTAGTATAGCCTCCTTATTTTTATATCATTATTTTATCTTATTACTTTTTTGTTATCATTATCATTTTGCTGTTATCATTATCTTCTTAATTCATTAAAATTATTGTAACTATTTTGTTTTTATTATCAGATTAAAATTATCATTTTTCTTTTAATTTTATCATTATTTTTATCATTTTTATTGTATCAGCATGTCATTGTTTTATCTGTTTAAAAC
>NW_023638649.1:12500-40000 GCF_015228065.2 Penaeus monodon
AGCACCAATATTGTTGCATAACACTAATGGGTTTGAGTTGTATCACATTACATTGTGTATGAAAGGTCTATCGCACCCATACTGTAAGTTAGCGAAACACATCCCTGTTAGTAACTCACAGTTATGATTCAAAGATTAATTTTGTTAGTTTATTTTTTTATTAGTGCATTTTTTTTTATAAGATTGATGACTATGATTAACTTATTGTATACAAGAGGTTTATTCAGTAATTGCATGTTATGAAAGAATTATGACGTTTTATGTTATTATTGTTTTTTCATTTGATGTTGTTATTGTTTATTATAATAATAATATAATAATTATTACTTTCAGTATTATGATAATAGCAATACTACTAAATATTATAATAATAATATTATTAATAGTAGTCATAATGATAATGATAACAATGATATAATAATAATAATAAATAATGATAAAATAGTAATAATAATAACAATAATAATATTTAATAATAATAATATAATAATGATAATGATGATAATAACAATGATAATGATAGTAATAAATCAAATAATAATAATGATAATGGTATTAATAATGATAGTTATAATAATAATAATGACAATAATACTATAATATATTGATAATGCTAATAATAACGATGATGATAAAAATTTTAATTACCCTTATTATTGTAATTATTAACATTTTTATTACCATCATCATAATAATAATGATGATAATAATAATAATAATATAATAATAATAATAATAATAATAATAATAATAATAAGAATTATCATTATCATTATTATTAATTATTATTATTATTATTATTATTATTATTATTATTATCATTATTATTATTATTACTATTATTATTATTATTATTATTATTATTATTAGCATTATTATCATTACCATTATCATTTTATTATTATTATTATTATTATTATTATTATTCTCATTATTATTATCATTATATTATTATTATTATTATCATCATTATTATTATTATCATTATTTTTTTTTTTTATTATTATTATTATTATTATTATTATATATTATTATTATTATTATTGTATTATTATTGTTATTATTATTGTTATTATTGTTATTATTATTATTGTTATTTACTTTTTTATTTATATTATATTATTATTATTATTGTCACTATCATATTTATTATCAATATTATGAATATCATGATTTTGATTTCTATTATTGCTATCATTAAATTGACTACTATTATCATTATTATTACCATTATTACTATCATTCTAATCCTTATTATTTTCATTACTGTTATCATTTCTATTATTATCATTACTATTTATATCATCGCTGTTTTTACACTTAATATTTACTATCGTTTTTGTTAATACTAATATTACTACTATCGTTGATATTGTTACTGTTATTATAATGATTATTATTATTGTTTATATCATTATTATTGACTTTATTATTTTTTATTATCGTCATTAGAGTCATTATTAGACATAGATGAATAGATAGATAAAATAACGCCAGGAAATGTTTTTATACATTCCTCAAGATAAACTGCTTGCTCATATGAACAGAAACAGAGAAAAACACACACCGACGCACACATACACACACACACGCACACACACACACACCAACACACTCACACACACACACACACACACACAAACACACAAACACACACAAACACACACACACACAAACACACACACACTACACACACACATACACACACACACACCCAACACACACACACACACACACACACACGCGCGCGCGCGCGCGCAAATACTGACATATACACTTACAAACTCATACACAATCAGAGAGAGAGGCAGAGAGAGAGAGAGAGAGAGAGAGAGAGAGAGAGAGAGAGAGAGAGAGAGAGAAGAGAGAGAGGAAGAGAAGAGAGAGAGAGAGAGAGAGAGATAGAGAAGAGAGAGAGAGAGAGAGAGAGAGAGAGAGAGAGAGAGAGGTGAAGGTGGGGAGATAGGGTAGAGAAAGAGAGAGAGAGAGGAAATAGGCAAAGGAGATAAGCGGCAAAATCGAAAAAAAAAACACAAAAAGAAAAAAAAAAAAAAATCTCGCAATCACGAACTGAACGTTTCAAACAGAATTAGATCCCATTCAATCAGGCGTTCCCGATTTGCTCACGGGGGCGGATGAAAGAAATCAGAACCGGTTGATATTGATAATGATCAGGTTTCTGGATCTATGAAAGTCCAAAGGGATCTGAAACGAAGTATGGCTGATTCTTAGGAAAAAAAGTTTTACATTTTATCTGGGTATACACACATACACAGAATCATATATATATATATATATATATATATATATATATATATATAGTATATTATATATATTATATTATATATATATATATATTTTATATATATATATACATATATTTAATATTATGTAATGTGTGCGTGTGTGTGTGTGTGTTTTTGTATGTATATATGTAAATTATATATATTATTATATATATATATATATAATATATATATATATATAATATATATATATATATATATATATAGTTTTACTAGAAATACAATTGATATGTGTACTTTTACTAGAAATATTATTGATATGTGTACTTTACTAGAAATAATACTGATATGTTGACGATCTTTAATCTATTATGTCTTTATGTTTAACTGATAAATGTTTTGTTTATTTGCAATATTGTTTTGTAGTCTAAAGTACTTCCATGTCCTCAGTTCATTGTAAAAAGTACTCACATACACCCAAATAGATGAATGTTTAAATCTTAATATTACACAATATCCTCTCTAGTCATATCTTCCTTTGTCGAAAAACCCTAACGAACTAATCACTGCCATGTGTTATACAATCTGGCTACTCTGAAATCACAACAGGCCTTAATGGCCTAAATCATCCTGGTTTTTAAGGACTTATACCGCCGTCAAGCGAGATAGACCGTTTGCCACGTCTCTATAATGACATGACAAAATTGGTGACTCCGGAGTTTGTATAGTGCCTGGTGATCTGTTTGTCACCCTTCAGTGATTTTCTTCAGTGTTTGTTCCCGTGTGTCTCAGGATGCCCGACGAGAAAAGCAAAGCTACCTCAGCAAACACCAGAGGATGGCATCATATCTATCAAAGCATTCCGAGCATCGACTTTCTGCAATCAAGACCCTTTCCATGTGGTTCACCATCCTCGAGTGTTGTTTTAAAAGCGCACCAACATCAGCAAAAGTGCCATCAAGTTTGAGTCATGCAACATCTCTCCTTCCTCCGGATAGCTCAAGGTTCAGATGTCATTTCGACTTCTGTGCTGTCGGATGAGCCATATGAAGCGCTGAAAATTGCATTGCTGTTGAGGAACAGGAATCTTCCATTCCATCCAGCAAGGAAACTCGGCATGAAAAACCTGATTTGTTACGTCGAATGAAGAAGCCCTTGACGACAAGTATGGTAGTTTTTGACTAGATAAATCTTTGCACAGTTTTTCTTCCAGCTCCAGGGATTAATCACAGTGAAAGGGAAGCTCACCATCGATGATTCGGTAAATTAGCAATGAGTTTATAGTGCCTCCCTACTTCTCGTTCTGTGGTCGAAGTGCTTTCAAATCTCAAACAGAGCAGTTGGCAGAACTTATTGAAAAACTCACAATCCATGTTAATGCTCTCCAAAATCAAATACAACTTTTCTCATTGCATCTCTACCAACAATGCCACACTACAGATCCAAAAAGTCGGTCCGAGGAAGAGATACATATGCTTCTATCACAGAAAAATTTAAAGGGGGGCAGCAAAGATGTGTCCTCAATCCTGCAACCAGAAACCTTTAAAAAGCAAAGGAGCATTAGAGGTGCAAATTTCGCCACTTCTTCCATGCTTCTTCATGCATGGGCCAACTCTCCTAGTCAGGTCCCTAGTCGACACTGGCGCCGAGGTTAGCATTCTGCCTGCAACGGGAATCACAAATCACTCCCTCCGATCATGAACTTGTTTTGAGATCAATGATCCCTGTATATAATGGAGAACTCTTACACTCAACCTGAAGCTTCAGCGCCATTTCAGTGGGCTTTCTATGTAGCAGTTGTGTCTCAAGCTATACTTTGATGCCGATATTTTGAGAAAATTCGACCTCCTAGTTGACATTAAAAATCAACTCCTTGACACAAATTCTACATGAAAATTGCTTGCAGATCACTACAATCGATGCCAAAAACCCGTTTGCATGACTGCTGAAGTCCTTTCCTTCATTCCACAGCCATACTCTGCAGCTCTTCCTATAAACAATTTTGTTCCATCACATCACATCGTGGAAACAACTGGTCGACTTACACAGCCGAAGTCTCGTTGATTACCTCCAGAACGATAACACTTAGTAAAAGAAGAGTTTCGAGTCCTCACACCCTATCTGGGATATTATCCATGCAGCTCCAGCAATTGGTCATCTGCACTGCATGTATTTCTAAGAGAACGAACTACGACCCTTTGGGTGACTACAGTAGCTCTCAATGCTCAGACACCGGATGATCGTTCCCCAATTCACAACTTACAAGAACTTTGTTCACACTTTCTGATGTTCCATCTTCCTCCAAACTGATCTCGTTTAAAAGCATTCCAACAAAGACCAGTCGACCCTTCAGCCATCCAAAAAGATCCATTACACCCTTTTGGCTTGCTTGAAATAGTCCAGATGCCTTTGGCTGAAAATGCTGCTCAAATATTCCCCTTTCATTGATGAAGTTTTATGAAGACTACAATTTTTGTCTTTCCTTTATGCAATCTTACTCATCCCCCGTAGGATGCTGCTGAATAAAGATTCATCTAATACAAGTCTTCAGACGTCCTGATGATTAGGTATCCAAATTAATGTAGACCAGGTGTGTATGGAGTTCGTCTGTTGATTTTCGGCCATCCTAAATTTCTGAAGCTGGTATCATCCCCTTCCTGCCAAAGGGAGCTATTCACCAGTTTCCCCTGCCAGCTACACACCCAGCTTAAGGAATTCCTAGGATTGATTTAACTACTACACAGATTCATTCCGAAATGTTCTCTACTTCTAAAAACCTCTGTATTCCCCATAACCGGCCTGCTAGAAGGTCATTCAGGTGCTCTTGTCTGACTCCCTGAAGCTCTATTCCCTACGATGCTGCTAAGCAAGTCCTCATGCAGTAACTACACTCACTTTCCAGTCAGATGCCCCACATTCATCTCTACTTGATACCTCCAACACGCCCTGAGGCTGTTTCTGCACTATACATTGGAAGTGGATGGAAACCTTTGTCTTTTTCTCAATTAAACAAAATGGTGAAGTAGAATATGCACATTGATCGAAAACTTTAGCGGTTTATAAAGTGATCAATGGTTTTGGCATGTTGTAGAGGGCGAATAGCCATCATCTCACCGACCACAAGCCACTCTTACTATCTCAAAACACCAGAGTCTATCTACACTCCTCGACAACTTCGCATATTGACCACATTTTCGCTTCACTACAGACATCTGTTACCTCAAAGCAAGATATACTCCACTGATTTCTGTCTCACAGTGCCTCTGCTTCATTTTTTCGCCTCATGCAGCAAGTGCCCACAGACAAAGCCTGATGTGAGGCTGCGCCAATGTTATCAGAAATCCTGCTTTTCATTGAAGAAAATTAAAGGACCTGGAATTGATGCAGACTCTGTTATGCTGATGTATTACTGCACCACAATATCATCCATATTTACATCAAATAAGATGTACATCTTCAAGCAACTGCCATGACATCTCCCATCCCTGATGTGTGTGCATCTTCTGACCTCGAGATTCATCTTGGCCTGTATCAACAATATACTCACTGCACACCTTCTTGCATTAGTGTCAAATTTTCCAAGTAACTCGCCATACAGTCTCCTATTCCCTCCAAACCGGTTAACCTCTAGATTCGATTCGACCAAGTTCATGTTGATCTTGGTGATCCCCTGCCTACCGTGGACCCGAGTATATACTCACCTGCATTCGGCAGATTTGCTAGATTGCCGGAGTGCAATTCTCTGCTGACTTCATGCTGTACTGTAGCATGAAGCCTTTTGCTGGGTTGGGTACAATATTTGAGTGCCAAGCCAGAGTTAACATCAGACAGGGGAATTCAGTTTGAGTCGCAACTTTGGAGCAAACTTTATGACTTTGCTTGTATTTGAATGTTATAAACTTTCAGTTACCATACAAAAGCAAATGGTCTCTAAGTGCTTTCATCAGGCTCACTGCAATTATCACTCTTGCTCGTCAACACGAAGACTAGACTACTTCTCTCCCTCTTTGCTTTTTTAAGTATTGAGTTCCTCAAATCAGCCTGGCTCCATTTCTGCCAGAGCTAGTATTGGATAGCAGTCCAGCTTCCTGTGAATTACTCAGCATTTCCACTGCTTCTTATTAACTAACCCTATCGGATCATGCAGCACACGTTCAGGGATGTAATGTCCAAGCTGCACCCTGTGTAGCCTGGTAGCCGTCTCAGCAGTCTTTTGTAACCATTATCCTCATTGACTGTAGCCATGTGTTGTTGTCCATAGATCCATCAGACATCCACTCCAGCCAACCATAGTTAACCTCCATTGAATTTCTGATGTGTACAAGAAAGACTTGTTACATCAAACACAATGGGGCCTTTTGATGCAATCCGCCCTTGACATGTTAACTCGCTCCACTTACTATATGTACCTAACTACTCGCAAATCATGGCCATTTTTTTAGTTAATCAAAGAAATCCGTTCATTCCTCTCTCCTCGTCATATAAAGGGGAAAATTAGTTCATCTCGCAGGCTCCTCTGATATTTATTATATCACTATCTGCCCATGAAACCACCCTAGTCACAGATTTCATAATCCATTGATATGTTTACATTCAAAAATTATGTCTTTTAATTTATTGATAATGTTTAATTATTGTACCTAGACTGTTAATCTAGAACTCTATTCCTCAGTCCATTGTAGAATAAACTCACAGAAAATTTTATAATCTCCGGCTAGTATAGTGGTTACGTTTTGGCCTCCTTATCCATGGTTCCGGCGTTTCGGCGCCTCGCCCAGGTCGCGAGAAGTTGCACTGTTCCTGGAGTTACTGCTGGGCTGGGGCACCACGGCTGGTAAGCACTAGGTTCAGTCCGAGTCGCCCCAGCTGACACACCCGTGAGCGAGTCCGGCCATTAGTCGACACAGGCTGGGCTCCCCTCATGTGCATAGCTCGGGCCGGGCTAAGCTTCGCAATCAGACTAATCCTTATCCTTGAATATAATAGGACATTAGACAGTTAATATTTAAACCATAATGTTATACAATATCCTCTCTAGTTTTGTCTTCTTTGATGTAAGCCTAATGGACCCATCACGGCTGTATTAAGCAAATAGGCTACTTTGCCATCAGTACAGCCGAACGACTAATACGGCGGTAGAAATACTGTTTGGCCAGAGACATCATTCCTGGGCTTTGAGGAACTTATATCCGCGGCAACTGAGATAGACGGTTTTTAGCCAATGTTTCATTATAAGAACACTGCACCATCTTTACATGATTGGATGCCTTCCTAACACACGCATCAGCGCACTAGATTTACCAGGTATGCCACAGCGGCGACTTCCCTAACGACCCTGTGTTTTTTTCTGAGGCCTATATGTAGTTTTCTGGCTTGAGCTCAAGCTCGAGCGAATAGTCGGAGCGGTGGCATTTTTCACTAACTGCCGCGGCAGAATAAATTGAACTCGGGACCATATATATATTTATATATATAGATATATATATATATATATTATATATATATATATATAGCGATACTTGCATATATTACTATATAGTATATATTATATCATATATATATTATATATATATATATATATATCTGTACGTATTATATATATATATATATAATCTATACTAATCTATATATATTATATATCCTTATATCTTCTATATCTCTATAATATGATACCCTAAATATAATAGTATCTCTATATATATATCTATACTTAACCATATAGTATTTTTTACATATATTATATATATATATATAATATTATATTCTATTATATTATATATATATATCTATTATACTTCATTATGCTTTCCATATAGATGTTATATATCTACTATATATATATATATATAATATCATATATATATTATAATCTATTTACATATATATTTATATATTATATCTAGTATATATATATATATATATTCTAATTAAATATATATATAAATATAATTTATATATAATTATTATGTAAATATATATGTTAAGGTATATTTATATATATTATATATAATATACTCTATTATATATATTATTATCTTCTATATATATTACTTACATCTTTTTCCATATATATTCATATATATATATCTCTATATCTCTATATGATATATACTATATATATATACTATAATATAAGTTATTTAGATATATATATATATATAAGTATATATATATATATAACATATATATATAATATTTACATTATAGATTATATATCTATATATATCATATAGTATATATATATAATATCTATCTAGTCTATATATATATATATTATGTATATATATGTAGTAATCTGCTATATAGCTATATATATATATATTAATATCTAATATATATCTTCTCTATATCTTATATCCTATGTAAATACTATATGTAACGTGTATATATATCAGATCGATATATACCTATATTACATATATTCTTATATATCTATCTCTATACTACTCCATATCTATTCAAGTATATATCATCATCTCATATATCTCTCTCTCTCTATATCTATATCTCTCTCTCTATGTGCATCTATATGTAGTATATATCTATCATCTATACTATATGATAATATCTATCATCTATCTAAATATATTCGCTTATGTATCTATCTAATCAATATCATCATCTCTCTCTCTTCGATCCTATATCTCTATATACTCTATCTGTCTAAAGCCTAGACAGAGGTTGCCAAAAGTATCCTAATATCTCTATAATATCTCTCTCGTTCTGTTCTCCTCTATTAGAGAGTTCTATATCATATAACATCTTCTCTATATCTATATACTATAACTATATACATCTTATATATATATATATATAGTTGTTTGTGTGTGTGTGTGTGGTGGTGTGTGTTTTGTGTGTGTGTTTGTGTGGTGGTGTGTTGTGTGTGTTTGTGTGTGTGTGTTTATGTATGTGTACGTATATATATATATATATAGATATATAGTTATCTATCTATTATATATATATATATATATATGTATTTATATACACCTATCATTTATATATAAATAATATCTCTCTATATATAGTATTATATATATATCTCTTTACTATAATATATATATATAGTATATATACCATATGTATGTTAGTAATATATGATATCTATCCATCTATATAATATATATCTTATCATGTTTTTATATATGTATATATCTATATATTATATATATATATATTTATATTATTTTCTAGATCATATATCCTACTATATATCTAATCTAATAATATATATATATCTCTCTAATCTCTATATATATATAATATATATATAATATATAATTAATATATATATATACCTATCTATCTAAATCTACTATGTGTTAATATATATTCTCTATACATATATATAATCTCTATGTATATATTATATAGACTAATATACCTATATAGCTATATATATAGCTATATATAATCATATATATATATACCTGTATAGATGATCTCTACCTTTATCACTTATCTCTATATATATTATATATATTCTCTCGTATCATGCTATACTCTACTAAACACAAATATAATACCACAGCCTATATTATTTATAATATCCTATATCTAATATCTATCTATTATATATATAGATATATATATATATATGTATTTATTATATATATATATATATAATATATAATATACTTCTCATATATATATATATTATATATATATTTCTGATACACACCACACGCGCACACACACACACACACACCCACACCCACACACACACAACGCACACATTCACATTCACACACCAGGACAACACATACACACACACACACCACACAAACACACATATGTTTACTATATGTATATATATACTCTATCGATATATAGTATATATATATATATATAATTATATCTATATATTATATTATACATATATATGTTTACATACTTATATATATATATATATACATATATATATATATATAGTATATATATATAATATATATATATATATTCTAAATATATATAATATATAGATATATATATATGTATTACCTGTCTATCTAATGATATATATTATATCTATATAGATACTATATATATATATATATATATATATCATATACACACACAAATATTACACAAGACATATGAATTAATTATATATACTTTCTATATTCTATAGATATTAGTATATAACATATTATATATATGTTATATTATATATATATCTATATATGTATATATATATATATCCGAATATATATATATATATATTCATATACACACCCACACGCGCACACACACCACACCACACACACACACACCACAACACACACACCACCACACACACACAGATCCTGCACACCCACACACACACACACACCACAAACACACACACCTATGCCTCCATTATATTTATGTAATATGTGCATATTGTATACTAAAATACATTTAAAATAGTTATGTATATGGTATATATATCACATATCATATACATCCCTACTTACCATTTAATTACGTATGGGAACGTTTTGTATGTGAGGAAGAATTGGGCGAAAAGTTTAACAAAGAGTGGAAGGACGGAGATATATGTGTATGGGATGTGCGTCTGAGTGTTGGCGCTTGTTGATGAATGTAAAAGGCTGTTAGCGTGTGTATTTTAAGTCGAGAGGCGTGGTGCGGGGACCTATTCCATAACGCATGGTGCAACGATTAGTGTTGCCTTGTATCGGATCGGGTTCACTTCATCTTAGAGGTCCGTTAACACTGTATGATGCCTTCGCACTATCGGAGGGTATGAAAAACATGCGGATTCGTAGACCATTAACACATTTATTAAACACGACGATAAAAGAAAACACAGATTATACGATAACTAAAACACAAGTAAACACACACATGAACAAGAACTTGAATCCAAAAAAACAGTAAAACGAACACATAAACACCGTTAAGAAATAAAATATGTAATAAACAAATAAAACAGCGAATAGTTCAGTAAAAGAAACACCCATAGTCCTATAGGCTCCACTGCCTTTATTGAAGAGACACATGTCTCCCAGTACCCTAGCTGACATGCTTCACGACCACCTTATCTTTTTTCTGAGAATGCCCATCCGGGGTTCTCAGAACCACTCGTGCATCTGTCTGTACCAGAGCGACCACCGACCTCTTCTCGTGCTTCTAACCTCCTCTTGTTTTACCTTCTAAGCGGGAGTTGGTAGAAATGAGGTGCCCCCTTTTAATAAATGTTTTGTAAAACTATATAAAAAAGTAAAATACACTATAAAATAATCAGAATAACTAAAATGTATATACCACGTGTTTAAAGAATAATTTACAAATTAAGATTTTTTCTTCAGACATCCATGTTGTATTCCTCAGGGCGATTGTAAGCATCCTCGACCTTCAAGAAATAAAACGCATCTTCAGTGAAGAGGGTGCACGGACATTTTTATAACAACGGACTTCTGTGGGAGAGGAAGCGTGAGAGGCATGTACTATGAGTAGTAGGGCGTTGTCACTAAATGCACAGTGATCCCAACAAACTACCACAATGTCATGAATAATCGATATGATGGGGCAAGTGAGGCGGGCGGTGGATCCCGTTGATAGGGCATGTTGGGGTTTTAGGTTGGGAACGAGAGTTTCTTGTCCCACTTGCACCATCACATGCAGCTAGACCCAGGAGGAGGCCATGAGCTAAGCTCAAGGGAAACCCCACATGTGGATCATTGGGCCCCTAGCCTCCGCCGCTTTTGGGGGCATCGTCGGCGGGATAGCGATCACTCAATCGCCGCCCGAGGCTTAACCTCAGTGAGCTATCGATAGTTCACTTGGAACATCTGGTTTCTTATGGCAAGACGAGCGGTTACCGCTGCTATCGAGGGAACTGCAGTGGTTGGGATTGAGGTGATTGCCCTCTCGGAGTTGAGAGCCTGGTAGCAGCATGATCAGTATGTGGTACCCTAACTACTGTCAGGCCATGACAATTGTTTATCATCTCCAGGGAGTAGCCAATAGCCATCTCCAGTCGACTTCACAACCCTCGGTAGTATAGTACACCAGCTGATGAGTATATGGCTTTTGAGAGTCCCTAATTGCTTGTGTATTCTCCACCGTGTTTCATAAACCCGTGTGAAGAGTATTCTAGCCAGACTCATATCTGTGGCAGGTAATTGTCCCTAGGAAGACCATTCTCTTATTGACTTCAATGCGGTATCCGCTGTGATCACAACTGCTATTAAGATTCTGTCATTCTCCATAGCTCTGAATGATCCCAGAGTGAGAACAGCATTCTTCTCTGGGACTTTACTAGATCCAGACTTGAGTATTTTGCTGGCTGACCACATTCTTTGAGCGTCCTGGAGGATCACTTCAGAATTGCACGTTTACCGGAGTGCCGAATTCTGGGCCTGACCATAAGGCTGTAGTGGCTACCCTATTAGGTCCACTTCAAACTCCTCGATCCCCTACCCATCAGTGAGGGTCAACCCAAAAGAGAACCGCAGTCTCTGATCTTGATTCACAGAAATTGAAATCCGAAAGACCCAAGTTGCTCTGTGGGAGTCCTTCAAACGCAAAACACTTTAGCAGAGCAGGCCATTGGTGAATGCTCGAGGTCAAGGCAGAATTTCCATCTCCTGGAGACATTGGAGGCCCAGTGAAGGCATTCTGGTCCAGTGTGTACGATCATCTCAGATCATGTTGGGGTTCGTAGAATATGGGTTAGTATTTTGAGCATCGTACCAGGTAGACCTCCCCAGTTTGGATGTAGTGGTATGTGCCAGACCCCCATCATTGAGGATACATCTTCCTACCCTAACTGAGCTTAGGATGGTGATTTCTAAGCTAAAGGTTGGAAGCCAAGGCATATGTGATTCAACTATGAATTGCTCAAGGCTCTGGGGGAAACCTATGGCCGGAGCGTTGCATACAGTCTTTACTCCATCTGCAGTCTGGTTCCATTTCCCTGACCTGCTAAAGGGCGTGTCATCCTCTCTCTGGAGAGGAGTATTAGAGGCAAATACCATGGCTCACACTACTTTCATTTGTACCAGGCAAGTTTTTGGGGACCCATATGATATGGATACGAAGGCACCCCGGACCAGAGCAGCCTGGATCCACTCCTGGCAACCGTCCTCCTATGCTTCACGCCATTCAAAGTGCCGCCGTGAGTTCGTTCGTTGGTTGCTTCACCCTATTTCGACTTCGGGGTCATCGAGAATCGCTATGGCAGTATCCTGAACTGAACCTAATGCAATGCCTATAGCCACATCTTTTATACTGATTCTGAAAGTGCTGTAAGTGTAGTGGTGTGGCCTGTCGAATTTACGTCCCTGTACTTCAGGGTTAAGGGGCAGGCTTTGTCCTGCACCAACAACTTTTGCACACCTATATGGGACTAAGATATGAGGAGACTACTATCCAAAGTCAATCGTAAAACAACACGGCAATATCAAGTCACAGACCAGAGTTTGCTGATAGTACTATCCACCTTTTGATGCATTTGTAATGAGGCGTAGAGGTCTCCTGGACCAAAACCGATCAAGGACGTTAGTGCCTGTTAGGGTAACCCTTCAGTCAATTCATGCATGCTTTGGGCATACCTTGGTAGCGTAGTTCATATCTCTGGGTGTCAGACCAAGAGGTCAGTTGATGGATTGGTCTGGCACAGGAGCTTGAACTTGATCAACAAAGTATTTGGAGATCCTTATGTTATCTTCAAGGCCTTGATACTGCAGTTTACTCTATAGAAACAAAACCTAGACTCTTCTAATGACTTGGAATCTCGCCTTAATGCCTTTTGTAACAATCCCTATGCCAGATCATGGGAAACAGTTGGTGGACTGACGCCTACAAAGGGGGGGGGGGGGAAGACCCGCAATGGGACCCTGTTACTGGACTGCGAACTCAGGCTATTGGGCACCTAGCTCTTTCCCTCATGCATGAGCTGCCATCAGGGTGTCTCATTGCGATACAATCCCTGGTTGAGAGGCCCGTGGACACAAAAAACGTCCATGAGGTCCTGGCTTTGGGCAGCTCGACCATCCTGTCGGGCGAGGTGGTTTCAAGAGGTCTGAGGCTGAGACTCTTCATGAGAGACCCCCCATGGCTGGATATGATTTTTATTATTATATATCTATATCATATATATATATATGATATATATATATTATATATATATATATATATATATATATTATATATTTCTATATATCGTATTATATAGGTAGATCTTTATATATTTCTATATATCTCATTATATATATATAATTATTCTCTCTCTATATTATATATATTATATGTATATATAATGTATGTCTATATATCCTATTTACATATCTATATAATTCTAATATCTATATATATCTATTATGGTGGGTGTGTATGCTATATATAATTTATCTTATATATATATATCATAAGATATATATATATATACTCTTCTATGTCTCTTACTATCCGTATATATATAACTATCACTATTATATCTATCTACTATCTATAGATATACATATATATATTATATATATATATAGATATCTCTATATCATATCTAATATATCTAGGTATATTTTTTATTATGTCTCGTCCATGAGAGACCCACCATGGCGGGATGAGGATTTATATATATATCTATATATCTATTATATAATATATACTATATATATATAGAATATTATATATCTATATATAATATTATATATATATTATATATACTATATACGATATATATATATATATCTATGATATATATATCTATTGTATAGTATATGTCTATCTATACTGATATAGTATCTCTATCAATATATTATATATATCTATATATATATATATAATATATGTATATATATGTCTATCATATATATATATTATCTCTCTATTATCTATATATCTATATATATATATATATTGTGTGTGTGTGTTGTTGTGTGTGTGTGTGTATATATCATATATACATATATACCATATATCTAATATATATATATATATATTATATATATTAGATCGATTATATCTATTACTATATTATATATTATATAATATATATATAATATGTATATATAGTATATATATAACTATTATATATATATATATTATATATACTATATTGTATAATATTGTATATTATCCTACCATTATATATATATATGGTATATGATTGTATCTATATATGTCTATATATGCATATATAGCAATTTATGTATATATATTATATATATATATAATTATATATATATATATACTAACTTATATATTATATCAAACTATGATAACGAAGGCAATGGCGTCACCGAGACGTCGGTATATATAACGAAACGCCAAGCTTACAGGAAGATCTTTCTAGACCTGTGGTTTGTGTTATCCCTCTTTTTTTTTTTTCTTTCTTTCTTTTTTTTGTGGTGTGTTTTGTGTGTGTGTGTTTTGTGTGTGTGTGTGTGTGTGTTTTTATTTTGTTGCGTATTTTAGACCGTGCTCTTCAGGACTCGGCTTCTCTTGCTTCATATTTTTTAACCTTCGTTCCTTTTAAGTTTCGTAACTAGTATTTCATCTTCTAGAAGTTAACGTAAGTTTTTTTTTTATCCAGATTTTAAGTAAAGTAATGTAATTCTATATATGCGTGTACTTGTTTTCGATTTTGTGCCTTTAATTGGCAGTTTTTTAAAATTTTAAGTATTTTAATTTTCTTTGTTGTCGTATTTTAATGTAGCTGATAGACTGATCCACAGGACTATCAGTTGCATTTCTGGCTAAGGGTACACGCCAAGTCTGCGTCGGGTCCTGTTTATGCGGCGAACCATTCACAGGCCCATGATCCTTATCAATTGTTCAGAGGAGAGAAAGGGACCCCTTATTTTGCGTCCCTAAATCTTTCTCCATTACAAATTTTTCAGCTCGCTTCAGTAGGGCTGGGGTTTAAGCCGGGCAACACGCACATACACACACACACACCACACACAACACCACACACACCACACACACCCACCCACACACATACACACACACACAAAACACACCACACACACACACACACACACACAACACACACAGTCGAACCACACACACACACCACACCCACACACACATACACACCACACTTACGGCACGCATGCACACACACGTGTGTGTGGTGTGTGTTGATAGATAGATCGATGGAAAATAGATTGGTGAGAGATAAACAGACGATAGATAGCATACCAATAGATATATAGATGAGTTTTTAGACCTTAGTCTCCTCCTCAGTATTTGTTTTACATTTTCTAAAGGAAAGGATCAAAGAGAACCGGAAATGTTGCAAGGTGACGATAAATGTTGCAGAATATTGCAGTCCTTGTCCTGCATAATATCAGGATGGAATATCATCGTATCCTCCTGACAGCTTCACATTCTTTCTGCTTCTTCGTTTTCAAGAGAAATAATTTCCTAGGAGATTACTTTTAGGAAAAAGATTATAAAGAATCTACGCTTGGACTTCATGCACAAAGCCACAAAAACACACACACCACAATACTCTCGCTCTCTCTCTCTCTCTGCTCAGGTCTCCTCTCTCTCTCATCTCTCATCGTCTCTCTCTTCTCTCTCCTCTCTCTCCTCTCTCTCTCTCTCTCATCTGTGACACACACACACACACGCACACACGCACACACACACACCACCACACACACACACACAACACCCACACATCACCACCACACATGATATATATCGATAGTTATAATATATCTATATATATATATATATATATATTACGTACAATATATGTATATATATAAGGTAATATAGTATCTGTATATATGTGTATATATATATATGTTTAATCCTATTACACGATATATGTCTATATATATATATATATATATATATCATAATCTATCTATATCTATAGATGTACAAAAACAAGGAAAAAAAGAAGAAAAAAAAAAAAAAAAAAAAAAAAACAAAAAAAAACAAATATATATATTATATACTAATCTATAATTAGATATATATCTTATATCTATCTATTATATACATACAGTACACACCATATCATAATGTCTGTGTGTGTGTGTGTGTGTGTGTGTGTGTTTTTCTTATTAGATATTTATATATATATATATATATATATATATATATATATATATATATATGCATTTATATAGTTGTTGTGTTATATATGTGTATATATATATTTAGAGGATTACTATATATGAATTATATATTATATATATATATCAATATACTATATATATATAGATATATGTGTGTGTGTGTGTTGTGTGTGTGTGGTGTGTTGTGTGGTGTGTGTATGCGTGTATATATTCGGGTCTATGTATGTGTGTTGTGTGTGTGCGTGGTGTGTGTGTGTGTGTGTTTATGTGTGTGTGGTGTGTGTGTGGTGTGTGTGTGTGTGTGTGTGTGTTGTTGTGTGTGTGTGTGGGTGTATTGCAACAACTGCCGCCGCTTCGTCTGCAATTTCTGATTAATCGTCGCGTAATGTTTCTAGTTGACAATTTAAATTCTTGGCACAAAATGACCTAGTTAGAGAACGAGTGGCCCATATTTTCATTCGCCCCATTTCTTTCTTAAGACGTTGCCCAAATGAACCGCCAAGCAGCCCGTATAAGAAGGCGGAAAGCCGGGCAACCGGAGAGCAGTACTCTACTCCTCAGCTGCACTCAAGATCTTGTGGTGTAATAGAAACCAGAAAATCGACAAGTTAGATTCGTGTTCGCAATAAGGATTTGTGGTGTGAAGTGTATTAATAGAATGAATTATTTATGGTGTTTTGCGAGGGTTTTAGGGTTATCCTTTGTGTCTTCAGTGTATCACTTGCTTTTTATATTTTTTTCCAGGAAGTTAATAATATATAAAGTACAAGAAATAAATAAAAATACTAAGTAAATTTTATGTCTAATATTTCATGAATCTAAATGAATCTAGAATCTAAAAGCTGAATTTACGTGAATATGTACATAAACCTAATAGGCTAGAATATCATAAAGAATCTGGAATATATATGAAATAAGCACACGCAATGTAGGTAAAGCCTAATACATCAAGACTTTCTTATGATTGTAGCTGGTAGCGCCCTGAACTAAACCTGTATCTCGTCCATCAACTACACCGTATATAATAATATAATTGATAATTTATGTATATAGTACAATATTTATAACATTTAGTATATGCACATAACATAATATTCAGATATATATATAATATATATATATATATATATATATATATATATATGTGTGTGTGTGTTTTGTGGGTGTTGTGGTGTGGGTGTGTGTTGTGTGTGTGTATATTGTTTGTGTGTGCGTGTGTGTGGTGCTGTGTGGTGTGTATTGGCATGTTGTGGTGTGTTGTGTGTGTGGGTGTGTGTGTGTGTGTGTGTGTGTGTGTGTGTGTACATATATCCCCCCCCCCCCCCCCCCCCCCCCCTCATACTCTCATATATATATATATATATATAGTATATAGATATATATATATGATTATAATATATAGATATATACGTATTTTTGTATATATGTATATATAGGTGTATAATCATATATACCTATATACATTCAGCTATATGCATATTATACAATATAAATTTAGCTATATGCAAATATATACATATCTAAAGTATATATACATATATCGTATATGATGTATATATATTTTACTATACTATATATATATATGTATATATACACATTTATGTGTGTGTGTCTATATATATATATATATATATATATATATATATATATATAAAGTATTATATTATATATCCTCATACTATATATATATATATATAAGGTACGTATTTACTATAATTTATATATACATAGTATATATATGTGGTTTGTGTTAAAAAGTCTATGTATATAATAAAGTATGAATCGCAGAATAGTACAAGGTCCGTGACGAATTTTTCATGTTTGCGAAGGTATACACCAATCTCATCTCAGTACTGCCAAAAAGAACCAATGGACTACAATTAGACATACGTATTAGAGTGTCCTGGTTCAAATCATAAAATTGTATAGAACAACATTTTAAAATACGACAACTAAAGATACTCTATAAACATAGCCTCAATGCAAGTGAAAAACTAAAAAATCAAATAATGTAAGCAATAAGTAAAATACATATACACAAACATAACAGCCAATTGGTAAAACTAACCAAAATTGGATGGTTGGGAGGGAGATCTATTGAGTGAATAAGGGGTTTTCGGTTGTTGTTGGTTTAACTCTAGTTTCATCTTCCGAAATGATAAGTCCAGTGTTACAGATATTGTGTGAGTGAATTTGAGAATGTTCTCTTATGCCGAGAAAGATGTTTACTCAGCGAGGCCAGTCCCTGAGTATTTGCCTTGTGTTTCTAGGATGCGGTGTCGTAATCATCATGAAGTGGACCCCACGCACCGAGTTTTGGCAGCAAGGATAGGGAACAAATAGCCTACGACTAGAAATAATGCATAATACATCTCCGTAGTTTTTTAGAAATTTGGCATATTGTAGTGTTGTGAGACAAACGTGACTTTAATTTGGGGGCAATTAATTTATAACAATCGGATTTTAGTTGCTTCCTAATTTTTCAAAAACTGAAACTTACCCATATACTACAGTTTAACATACTTTTGGTTTTTTTTAACAGTATGGGCAGTGCTGGTCGAGAATATTTATAAAGGAAATTTTCCGTAATCTTATCAAATAAAAACAGTGGATAACCATTAGTTACAAGAATTCTTTAAAACAACATTTCGCCATGAAAGGTTTTCCAGTTGCTACACATGTTATATGCTCGAGTGATTAGAGTTCTATGCTGTTGCATTGTGTATAAATATGAAATGTAACGAAGGAAGTGAGGTCCAAGCCAGTGAAGTTTGGCTTTCACAGGTAAATGCTTGTATGGAAGGTGCCATTGTTATGAGCGATTAGGTGTCTAACACGGTATTGATTGTTTTCCTGCATCTCGCAGGTAAATTGATGCTCGGTGTTTTTGAGTTGAGATAGTTCAGAAAAATTTGACTGTATGGCTGTTTGAAAAGCAGAAAGTATCATCGATGTATCGACGGTATGAAACGTGTTTTAAATTCAGCCGGCCATTTGTTCTAAGCCAGTTTTGTCTAGCAAACAAATTAATGCGTTAGCGTAGGAAGTGTCTGATGGGGACCCAATTGATACACCGTCTATTTTGGCCTGTATAAGCAGGGGCGTCCTTCATGTTATGAGTTGGGGGGGTGCTGGTTAAATTTGCCTGAAAAAATTATTTTTGCCCTGCATCACGAAAAAGAAAATGCTCACTAGCTCTTTTATACTAGCCCGGAATGGACCATCAAACCAGTATTATATATCATATTATTGGTAGAAAATTATAATTAATAAATACCAGAAAAATTTGCCCTGCAGAACTAGATTTTGCCCCTGCAAAAAGAGGCTTTTTTAAGAGTTGGGGGGGTGAACCACCCCCATACCCCCTCCCTCAGTGACGCCCCTGTATATAAGCAATCCTCAAATTGAAAGACCGAGTAGTAGATTCTTTACGTTCTTTTAATAGGCCCCATTCATGGAGATGTTGTTTGTTACATTGTTCCTATTAAATCTTTTGTTTCTGAAGGGGAAACATTGGGGAATAAGACTCAACGTCGAAGCTTGCCATGAGCCAAAGCATAAGAAACTTATAAGGGCATTTCCTTAATGGCGGTTTTCAACCTGGTCACTCTATCTCGGACTCCCAAAAAATGTTCATAAACCTAACATTCCCCTAGGAAGCCCATTATTATTTTCTTCTCGATAGTACTTTATCTATAACACTGCAAATTCTATAACTATCAACCAGTAACACCATTAAAAAATTCAACAGTTTTTTTGTGTGATGGTATTGCCCTTCTAACACCACCTTTTTTAACTGGGTATTTTTATCGGTTTCCGAGTGGAGCTTGATGGTTGCTGTCCCATCCTCGTATTTTATCTTCCTATTTATACAAATATATCCACTCTACCCCCTGTCACTCGATACTTCTAGTACTTTGTATTTGTACACATAAATGTCTTTCGTATCGATGAATGGCCAACGCGGGGGTTCCTATATTCGTTTATTTTTTCTCTTGTTTGGGTGACGTGTCGATCTATCTGTTGTTGAGAATTCCTACGGAAGCCTGCTACTTAATAGGCTGTTAGAATCTAAGACTGTCGAAGAGATTGCAGTTGTGACTTTTGTGAATATTTGTATTGAAAGCATGTTATGGGTCGGTAGTTTTTTAGATCCTTTCTATCCGCCTTCTTATGTAACCAAATTATATTTGCCTTTTCCAGCTTTCGGATTTTTTGCGTTAAGAAGGCATATTTGGTTAAAGAAATTGGCTAGTTACACTGTTCATAATTTCTACTGGCTCTGTTTTATAAGGTCTTATCTATACAAATTCCGTCTTCACCTGTTTTTTCCTCTCTCATGCTTTAAGAGCGCTTTTAATTTCTTTGCTGTGCGTTATGTACTCTCTAGTTGACGCTTCGCTGTTCATTCGAGTTGTTATCGTCCCTGTAAACGTCTCCCACTACGATTATGATTCCTTCTTATTGCTCTTCTCCATCCGTTCTTTATAGTATCATTTGATTTATCACTTTTTTTTCCGCGTCTCCTTCATCCCTTTTTTCACGCTGACCCTGAGATCACTGTTTCATTCATTATCTGAATATTGTGACTTTCCGTTCATCTCTCTTCGTTTTATTGAGTCTTTGGTAATTCAGCTAATTTCTACTTTACCTGATTGACGATACTTACTATGACCCTACGTTTTTTTGCATAGGCTCTTAGTTTTTACCGAGAGCCTTGCATATGTCCCGCCTACTTGAAATTGACTAAGTCCATTTCAATTTTGATGTCACATGGAACTTCCTATGTCCATCTTCCACTCTGGTCTTTTTTCGAGAATGTTAGCCATGTTTGAGTGATCGAGCCTCTGCAAAGTCGTCTATATTTGCCCTTCTCATTCCTATACTATTCCGTGTTCACCGTTACAGGTTTCTCATGTCTTTTTACCTATTTTGGGCACTAAAATGTCCCATAATTATTGTGAATGGGTTTTTACTCTCTCTCGCTGTCTAAATAACTCTTCATAAAAGCTCTCTATTTCTTCAGGTCACTGTGGCTCAGGTTGAAGCATAGGCTGAACAATCTTAAGTTTATATTTAAGTTATAATAGTTTTGATTGTGTTCCTTAGCCACCCTTTCGCTTACATTAGAATTCCACGTATTCTTTCCTAACGTTTGTGAACTACTACCTACCCTGCCTTTACACTGGGGTTTCCCTCTCCTATAGATAGAACGTGTCCAGCTTTATATCTTTGTTCTTCACCTGTCTTCTAATTTATCAGAGTCCTACACATATCCGATTTAATGAAAGTGTACTTCCTCAAGTAAGGCCAGTAATTCGTTTCAATTCTCATTGTCCTTTCTATTATAGTGCAAAGTTCATCAAAGCGAGCGACCTATTTTTAACCAGAGATTTTTAGCACCTCTGTCGGGAGTGGTCCTTATCACCGCCAATAACTAGGGCTCCTTCGCCTCCGGGAGTATGAGGGCCAGTTGCTCTGTTTTGTGCAGTCATGGTTTTTTGATTGAGAGGTAGCACCAAGTTTAACCCCCACTTACTGGCTTTAGTGTATCTTACATATTGCGTTCCTTAGCGAAGTAACTTGAGTGAAAACCTTATATCATTGCGATTTGGCATTGTTACTCGCGGCTTGTTGGGGTGGACATGTGATGCTTGCCTTTTCTAATACTCACTCTCACTGCGTAATTCGGTATTCATTTTCTGGTGAGGGGGGTGGTGATTATTTTTTTTTTTCTTTTTTACCGTTGTTTCAAATTGACTGTGCACTCTTGATGAGCAATGGGAACCTTAGAACTTATGTACACGGTAATGGAACCTAGTATTTCCTAGTAGGGGGCCTTTTGCATTCCTTTTAGTTGAAAAGGTCCACAAAGGCATGTCGTCAATATTGATTTTTATAGACCTGTTAGACGTTTGGATGGATATTCAGTTCTATTTGGGTTAGAATATCAACTCTAATATATTCACAATCTTTCTCTCTTATGTAACAGTAATCACAGATTACTTCTGACCTCTTAATTTTTTGCACTTATTATCACTGACCCAACCATGAACCTCTCTCACTTGTCAATACTCCCCATGCGTATACACACACACATACACACACACACACACCACACCATATATATATATTTATGTATGTATGTGGTATGTGTGTGTGTATGTGTGTGTGTGTATGTATGTTTTATATTTATATAATTATTATATAGTATATATATATATAGATGTTTATATATATATATTATACTAATTCTATATATTAAATAAAATATATATATATATATTATATATATATTATATATAATGTGTGTGTGTTGTTGTGTGTGTGTGGTTGTGTGTGGATGTGTGTGTGTGTCTACATCTCATCTCTCGATATATATATATCTATATATATATTATATATATCTATCTACATTCAATATATATATATTATATATATATATATATATATATATCTATATATATTATACATATATTCTACATACATATATGTGTGTATATATAACTAAGATATATTAAAAATATATATACACACCATATATGCCTATATCTATCTATGTATATATATATATATCATATATATATATATATATAGCTATATATACTCTATATCCATCTATATATATCACATACAGAATATATTACTATATATTATATATCTATATTATCTATCTATATCTGATATATCTACTATAGATATCATGTGTGTGGGTGTGTGTGTGTGATGTATATATAAAACAAAACACATACACACACACGCACACCCACACAACACACACACCCAATATCTATATTATCATATTATATATTATAATAAATATATATTATATTATAATTATCTGTTTGTGTGTGTGTGTGTGTGTGTGATGTGTGTGTATGTTATGCATATGTATATGTTATTTATACATCTATAAGATATACATATATTACATGATATATATATAATATATATATATATATATATATCTATATATTATATATATATATATATCAGTGTATATGTTATTGTGTGTGTGTGTTGTGTGTGTGTGTGTGTGTTGTGTGTGTGTGGTGTGTGTGTGTGTGTGTGCACATAACATTCTATATACCATTTTATACACATACATCAAACCTGTAATAATAGATACTATAGTATATATATATATATATATCATATATATATATATATATCTTATCTATACACCACAAACACATAACGTTGTACACAAAAGATAAAAGGGAAACTGCCACAGTAGTTTCATTTCTACTTTCTACACACACACACACCCCCCACACACTAAAACACACACACCACACACACACACACCCACACACATATATATCATATTATTATATATGATATAATATATTATATATATATGTATGTATATTGTATTACTATATAATATATATATATATATATATATATATAGATAATATATATATATATATTATATTCGACATTGATATTGATTAGGTTTTTGAGAAGGTGTACTGGTAGAAATTTTAAAGATGACTGGAGCACGTGATTGGCAACCACACCACAATATTTTCTAAAAGTATTCTTATTTTGAACGCTTATCAAACTAGCAAATTTAAGTGTTATAAATACCGAGTAAACTATATAAGCATCTGTAAATGGTTGGTTTGTTGAAGTGGTTCACAGTCTCAGGTGAGGGGGGAGGTGGTAGGCATATATTTATAACCGTTTTTCAGCGATATCTGCTCTCTTCTCAAAAATCGCAGGTATGTTAAATGCTGGGTTATACAAAATATTCTTTTGCCTGGGAATTAGGGAAGTCTTTTGAGAAGTTCATTAATAGTAACTGTTAATCCATATGAATTTTCTAGACTCCTCTCTCACCAGTCTAGAAAGACTTTGTGGAAAACTCAATGGGGAGAAAGCAGATCAAGGATACCGTCAGCACATTTTATTTTTCGCTCTCTTTGGGCAGAATACAGTGGAATATGTCAAAGGAGCATTCGGTTTGTTTCAAAGAAAGACTTGGAAAAGGAATAATAGATGAACGTAAGTGTAGGAAAAGAAAGTCGGGAAAGAAGTGTAAGACTGATTTACTTATTCGAATTAATTAATTCGGGAAATAAAAAAAATTTTTTTTTAAACTGTTGGGGGGTTGGGGGGGGATGGTGTCCCGATCTTGCCTCACTTTTGTTTTCATCATATTATCTTTTCGCAGTAGGAGTAAGTTTCAATTCATGCCTTAAGAACCGTTTAACTCATGCTACTCGAAATTAAAATTGGTTATCAATTTGGTTTCTCGGGGTTTTCTTCAACCCAAAAACCAAGGTATTGGTGGTCATACGAAAGTAACATTTTCATTTTTGTATTAGAATTGATTTTGACAAATGGACACATAATTTAGACTCTTCTTTGGTTGTATTTGTAAATGTCTGATTACGAAATATGTGTGTGTGTGTGTGGATAAGAGTACATGTATATATATATATATATATATAATATATATATATATATCATATTAATTATATATATATGTATATATATATCTTATATACTCTATATATAGAGTATATAAGATCTAATTATTATAATATGTATATACCTATTTGTATGTCATGATATAATCTATATATATATTTGTACATATATCACAATAACATCTATATATCATATGTATCTACATATAATCATCAAATATATCTATTTAATATATATATATATATATATATTATATATAGTATATATATTATTTATATATATCACATACATATATATCTAATATATATATATATAGTATATATATATATATATATATATTACATATTTCCATATACATATAATACATACAAATATTTATATACATATATATATAGAAATTATGATCATATTACCTAAATATATACATCTATATAGTTTAAACTATATATATATTATATAATATATATATATTATATATCTATATATCCATATATGTTATATATACCGTGTGTAGGTGTCCTGTAATGGGAGAGAGCTTTATGAGTGTGTGTGTGAGTTTTGCCCTGGCAATAACAAACTCTTAATTTTACAGTACAGTTATAGGCTTTCATCACATTTTAATTACACTTCATATTACGGTCACTCCTCTTATGCATTTCATCTCCATCCTAGACCTTTATTTAACCTGCCGTGACTTATACATATCATAGTTAAGTATAGCCAGTACCGTACATGGTTCAATCATTCTACACCAACACCCCATCACCCACCACCCACCCACACCCACCCACCCAACACACACCACAACACACACACCACACACACACACACACGTATATATATATATGCGTGTGTGTGCGTGTGTGGTATATATATACTCAATCATGTATGTGTATGTTTTTATATATAAATATATAATATTCATATATTAATCATATATATATATATTTAGATACACTATACATACATACATATTATATATATAGATATATCTATAATATATATCTATATATATATATATAATCTATATAATTGTAGTTGAAACAAACCGCTGCATCCCTCTCGTTGCCGTGACGGGGCCCGTAGACCTTTCATCGGAATCATGATCTGCTGCCCTCGCACCTGAAATTCGTTAACCAGAAGTATTGACAATCTGTGATTGTTTTTTACCTTTTTTAGGTCAGTTTGGCAACTTTTTATGTTTTTTGTTCAGTTTGTCACTTTTATGTTTTAGTTCAGTTTGCCCTTTTAGCTTGTGTGTTTGTGTGCAGTGTTGATTCTTTTTGCTTTTTAGTCTCGTCCTCGTATACTTTTTTTTCTTAGTTACCCCCGTTTTTTCCAGTTTTACGTTTTCTTTCAGCATTTCGTATGTTTACTGCTTTTACTCTTTATCCCTGTACTTTTATTGCTTTATTCAGCTTCGTATCTTTGGCTATCATTTATCTTCTCTTCTAATTTATTTTTTAGCTATCCTTATTTAAATTATTTACGGGGAAGTTTTATATAACTCTTTATAGAGAGCGGGCGCGCCCTCTACTTTAAAAGGGTCCGACATTATACTCGCCCCTCTTATTTTTTGCTCTACCTTGAGAGGATTACACCTCCTTTCGGGTGTCCTGTTTGCCGTGTGAATGAGGAGGGGTGTATGTTTGCTCTGATTTGTTTTTCGCCTGGATATTTGTATTTACTTGGCCAGTGCACATGCCTAATCAACAAACTGATTAAATAATCTGGTGCCTGACTAAATGTATAGTGATCAGAATTCTCTATT
>NW_023638651.1:0-12801 GCF_015228065.2 Penaeus monodon
AAAAATTACATTAAAAAAATAATGATCTTTAAATTTGAACTTCTAAATTTAAAAAAAAACCCCCCCGGGGCAATTAAAATATTTTCTACAGGGGAGGGGGAAAACCAGTTTTTTTTTATAGAATATGAATTTTTAAATTTACTGTTTTTTTTTTAAAAAAACAGAAAAATTAAAAAAAAAGGGGGAAAATAAGGGTTTTTTTAAAAAAATTTAGTTTTTGAAAAATCTGAAATTAAGTATAGGGTAAGTTTAAAAATTTAAAATTAATGATAGCAATCATGGTAAGAAAGACATAATACTAATTAAATCGTTGCCATACTAATAATCATAACCAAATCAAAGTATGGATAGGAGAAATAGATTAGTGAATGGACATGTTTTCGAGCTTTCTATCTGTCACTTGTGTTCATTTGTATTTCCTATTTGTGCAGTTTATGTTTAAATGTTTTCACATAAATTTGTATGTTTGCTTTATCTGGCGCGGAAACTCTCAAGATATTAAATAATATATTTAACGTGTAGAGTAAAATAAGAGCATCTGGTGTTCCCAGGCAGTCACCCATCCAATTATTGACCAGACCCAACTATTCTTAATTTCGCTGAATGGACGAGAAGCGGTGACTTTAACGTGGTACCCTGACTCTTACATAACTATATCCTTTCATTGTAAAATATACATTTGTTGATAACCATTTGTCTAGAATTCCTCTTATATGGGCGGGTAGTATGCGTGTTTTCTGTTCTTACATGCGTCATAAGTAGAATGTAATGGTAATGAAGGGTGTTTCAAAAACCAAAGTTACATTCTATTTAAATGATGAAGAATCCGTGAGCACTGAGATAAATGGTTAATGGTACTCTTTTAATGCCAACGATCATACCACGTTGAAAGCACCGCTTCTCGTCCGATCAGCGAAGTTAAGCACGTAGGGTCTGTCAGTACTTGGATGGGTGACCGCCTGGGAACACAGGCCAGATGCTGTTGGCATTTTATATGAATATGTTATACCTTTCTTTATAACTTTTAACTGATTTTTCTTATTCCATTATAAAAATCATGAATGATCATTATAGTGGTAAACATTATTAATGATGATAATTGAAAAAAAAAAACAATTGTGATGATAATAATTGTAATTGTAAACCTACCACTGAAGGTAAGTTAACAAAATAACAATGATAGCATCATGGTAAGAAAGGACATAATACTAATTGAAATTGTTGCCATTTATGATCATAATAATTATAACAATCAATTATGATAGGGAGAAATAGTAGATTAGTGACATGGACATATTTTCGAGCTTTCTATCTGTCACTTGTGTTCATTTGTAGTTTCCTATTGTGCAGGTTTATGTTTTAAATGTTTTCACATAAAATTTGTATATTTGCTTTATCTGGCGCGGAAACTCTCAAGATATGAATAATATATTTAACGTGTATAGTAAAATAAAGCATCTGTGTTCCCAGGCAGTCCACCCATCCAAAGTATTGACCCAGACCCAACTATTCTTAATTTCGCTGAATGGACGAGAAGCGGTGACTTTAACGTGGTACCTCTACCCTTATTTAAAACTATATCCTTTCATTGTAAAATATACATTTGTTGATGAACCTTTTTGTCTAGAATTCCTCTTATATGGGCGGGTAGTATGCGTGTTTCTGTTCTTACATGCGTCATAAGTAGAATGTAATGGTAATGAAGGGTGATTCAAAAACCAAATTTACATTCTATTTAAATGATGAAAGAATCGTGAGCACTGAGATATATGAGGTTAATGGTACTTTTAATTGCCAACGATCTTTACCACGTTGAAAGCACCGCTTCTCGTCCGATCACGAAGTTAAGCACGTAGGGTCTGGTCAGTACTTGGATGGGTGACCGCCTGGGAACACCAATGCTGTTGGCATTTTTTATGAATTTTTTATACCTTTCTTTATAACTTTTAAGTAATTTTTCTTATTCCATTTAAAAATCATGAATGATCATTATAATAGTGGTAACATTATTAATGATGATAATTTAAAAAAAAAAACAAAACAGTAGTGTTTGATAATAATTGTAATTGTAAACCTACCATTGAAGGTAAGTTAATCAAAAAAATTAATGATAGCAATCATGGTAAGAAAGGACATAATACAAATTAAAATCGTTGCCATTTTATGATCATAATAATTAAAACCAAACCAATTATGGAAAAGGGTGAAATAGAGATTAGTGACATGGACATGTTTTCCAGCTTTCTATCGGTCACTTGTGTTCATTTTAGTTTCCTATTGTGCAATTTTATGTTTTGAATGTTTTCAAATAAAATTTGTATGTTTGCTTTATCTGGCGCGGAAACTCTCAAGATATGAATATATAATTTAACGTGTATAGTAAAATAAAGCATTGGTTTTTCCCGGGCAGTCACCCATCCAAGTATTGACCAGACCCAACTATTTTTAAATTTTTCGTTGTCGGACGAGAAGCGGTTACTTAACGCGGAAACCCTTACCCTTAATTAACTATATCCCTTCATTGTAAAATATACATTTGTTGATAAAACATTCGTCTAGGATTCCCTTATATGGGCGGGGGTAATATGGGGTTTCTGTTCTTACACGCGCATAATTATAAACATAATGGTAATGAAGAGTAATTAAAAAACCAAAGTTACTATAAAAGGCTATCATCCTTAGTACAGTGGTGAACAGAGGGTATTTATACTTGTTAAAGGCATCACTCTTTATTTCTGAGAGGTTGACACACGCAGTATAAAAAACACACGAGACATGTCTAGATGGGTAAGGCGGTACGCGGGTCGCAGCCAGCTGCCCGGAGGGAGAGGGCGGAACTGACCTTACCGCGTCGGATACTTAGCACGAACTCCCGGTCAAACGAGGTGAGATATCAGATCTGACCTCCGCCCTCGCTGAGCGAAAGGTTATATTTGGGACTTTTGGATCCATGTGGAAAACAGCCACGTGGTCCACGGGGTAACCGAAATAGAATTATCCACATCCTATATTGCTCGGCCACCTACTCGCGCCTCGCCCTCGAGGCGCCTTCAAGGGTGACCTAACTTGGCTGGTCGTCTCGTTCTCGTGCGTTGTCCTGGTGCCTTTTCGTGGCTGCTCGTCCCTGTCGTCCTCATCCTCCTGGTCCCGGGTGTAATCTGCCACGTCCTCGAAATCCTCGCACAGGTCCTCCTTGACTTCGGAATCGTCTATATTCCCTTGTAGTCCTCGTCCAGCGCCTAACTCGGCGGCGTCCTCGTCCACACGTACTCAAGATCTCGTCCAGGTCCTTCTCGCTCCACACGTCCTCGTAATCTTCATCGGATCTACGGGCGTCGGGGCAGGGGCGGCATCTCGGGGCGACTGATACCTGCGCTACAAAGCCCCTGGAGTTGCCCGGGATCTGCAGGCGTCCGCCAGGCGTCGCCTATGCACAGCATTCTGGGGCGACTGGTACCTGCGGCAAAGGGCTGGTTCGCTGGACTACGGGGAGTCTGGCAGGCAACGCCGTCCACTACACTGGGACGGCTTAACACCTTTTCTGACGAAAATCTCGGTCCACGGGCCATGGCGATCTTCGATGACATCCTTCCCACGGCACCCTAAAGGTGACCGGAACTGTAGCAGGTTCTCCTTCGGTGCGTGTCAGTCCGACTGCAATATATAGTCGGGGAACCAGATCATACACGTAAAGGGCCAGAGTAAGAGAAAAAAAAAAGGCAACAGAGAAGAGGGGGGTGTTATCTACCACTAGCCGGTTATTTAAGAAATTTGCCCGGTTTTTAATGTTTTTTAAAATATTTTCGTCATTTTTTTATTTTGTGTTTTACTTTCACAAAGATAAAGAAGAAAATAGAAAAGGGAGACGCAGTAGCGGCCCGCATGGACCCAGCTTGAACTACCAACCGTCTCTGATTGATATGGAATAGATAAGGAACGACATCGGCGATCCCAAGATCTATTGAACCATAGTCGTCACACATAAGAATAGATGTAATTGTACATTTGTCGAAACCCGACAAAAATTTCGGGCTAAAGAGATACATAATAAACTTTACGCCGGCACTAAGGGCAGCAACCAGCCTTATTAATGTAAAAGGGTCCCGTGTCTTTTGCCTGTGTGTGTGTGAGGTGAAGGTGTGTGTGTATGCAGTGTTAGTGACAGCTAGCTTAATGAGAGGGAAAGCGAGAGTGACCTCACACAGAGAATGAATCACAAACACGAATATTAAGTTCACTATAACAAAACTGAAGTACATTAGCAAAGCTAGCTATTTAAGGGTTATTTCAAATACCACATTGAATTCAACATATAATGATATGCAACAGAATGTACGCATGAATGATGGTGACATGAAAAAAATATTCGCAAGCTTATTTAACAAGCAATCTTCTCGGGTCAGAAATCTGAACTGCGAGTACATGTCTAGCTTTGCACGTCAGACTTCAAAAAACTCAATAATGGGGGATCCTATACCCAAATACCGTATATGACTGAAGCGACTCGAGCCAGGAATATAATAAACCTGCTCTCTTCTGCGTATCTGTGTGATGGGCACTCGCAAAATTCCCGAAAGATATATAAATTTTCACGAATCAGACAAACGTTTGGGGTGTACCCAAAACATTTCAAGCGACTTGAGGAGGGAGAGAAAGGTGTGATTTAATAAGCGAATAATGATTCCCAGCTTAAACCCTAGTCCTACATTAATTAACGGACGTAACCGGGGTCACACGATATTAGGCCGTTTACGCAACCCCGGGACAATATGGGCAAATTTTGTGCACTATGATAGGGGGAGATCCTACGCTATATTCAAATAATACAATTTATTAAAATTGCATTACATGATTCGTTCTAGCGCCGATAGAACGTGTCACCAAAAAACAATGTATCAAAAGCTATGTTTACTTCCCAATTACGGAACCCAAACAGTTTATGTGACCCTACCACGCCGCCACCGACCGGGAAAAGAGAAATGAGGGCAGGTCAAGACGGGAGAAAAAAAATCTTTTCTCTTCCAAAGTGACCGCAAGCGAAGAAAAGGGACGGTCAGGTCGGGGGCGAGGGTTAGGAACGAGATAAAATGAAATGGTATTCATGATAAGATAAAATCACGAACGCGTTAAATTCGTTGCAGATGAAACAATATAAAACTCTCAAAACCAGAGAAAATAATTAATTACTTAACTAACGAACGATATTCATGTTTATTGATCACATACTCGATCGCACGGAAATGCGATCTGAGGTGAAGGAATAGTGTGAGAACGTGCCATTTGCTGTCATTAGCACCTTTTAACCCAACAAAAAAAACAACGGCTTAACACATGTATGGGAGAAGGAAGGGAAAAGAAATAAAAAAAGGGGCCCAAACGTGTACTTATGTGTTTTTTTGTTTTTCGACATGTCTTCTAGCGGTCGAGCGGATTTTTCTTCAGGGGTGGTGTGTCCGTGTTGCATGCCAAAAGGATGCAACGGCCCTCGCTGTCACCAGACTTTAAAAGACTATGCTTACTCTAGTACAGTGGCTGACAGGGACGCAAAACACACGTAAAGGGGGGAACACACGCTACGACGACGCTACGACTTGTCTAAAGAGGTTAAAGCGCCGCGGTGTCAGGGCAGCCCGCCCGGAGGGAGAGGGCGGAGCTGACCGCCCCTCGGGGGCTAGCACGAACTCCCGGTCAAACGAGGTGAGATATTAGATGGACCTCCGCCCTCGCTGAGCGAAAAAGGTTTTTATTTGGGACTTTTGGATCCACGTGGAAAACAGCCACGTGGTCCACGGGAAACCAAAATAAAATTACCCAAATCCTATAGTTACATTCTATTTAAATGATAAAAGAAGCGGAGAACGTTAAAACGGTTAAGGGTACTTTTTAAATTCACGTCAACCACGTTTGAAAGCACCGCTTCTCGTCCGATCACGAAGTTAAGCACGGGGGGTTTTTGGTCAGTACTTGGCTGGTGCCCGCCTAAAACACCAGATGCTTTTGGGCATTTTTCGTATAAACTAAATTGTTACCTTTTTTATAAATTTTAACAGCTTTTAAATTCTGAAATTAGAAATTAAATTTGAGTTATACTTCCTCACGGATGTAAAAGTTGGAAAAATACACAAAAGATATTTAGGGAGCGAACGTGGTTTTATCAGAGGATTATAAAATATCATGGACTGAAGGAAAAACCCAAAGCAGAAGTTATAAGAGGCAGGGTCAAACGATCATTAATGAAAACAATAAGAAAGAGACAAATGAAATTCGTGGGGGCACATTGAGGGGAATGGATAGAAAAAAAAATGCGGGTGGGAAAATGAGGGGGGGAAAAGCAAGGAAGCAGAATTCAACCAACGCCCAACAAAATATGTTACAACAAGTCCAAACTATGCCGAGCCATAAGGACGATGCAAGAACCGGCTACCTGGGCGTCGAGGGGCTGCTCCAGACTGACACTTAAAAGTATCATAAAGTCTACCACTTGAAAGCACCGCTTTTCGTCCGATCGAAACTTGGTCATACTTGGATGGGGACCGCCTGGGAAAACCGGTTTTTGTTGACTTTTTTATTGTCCGTCAGCGAAAAAAAGCAACATTGGGTTGTCAGTACTTGTAGGGGTTATCGCCGGGGAAACTCAAATATTGTTGGGATTTTATCAATAAAAAATATTTTATGTTTTTTTCCCCCATTTTAAAACAGCTCTTGAATTTTTATAAATAATCAACAAATTATACTTCGTCAATACAAAGAGAAAAAATAGATCGAGAAAGGATAAAAAAAAAAAACGCTGGGGGTACCCCAAAAATGAAAAAAACTATCAATAAAAATAAAAGCATCGTAATAATGATACCAGTCTAAGAAACATGATCCTTTTTAGAATATATTTGAAATTTATTTTCCTTAATGGTCGGCTTCTGTGACTGTAATTAATCCAAATAAGGAGTAAAAAATTAACAGTAAAGTAAAAAACAAAAGGAAAACTAAATTTGTAGATGGACATTGCCATAACATCAGACTGCTAGCTTTCCCAAACGTTTATCACGTTAAAGTCACCGCTTCCGTACGATTATCAAAATTAAGAATAGTTGGGTCTAATCAGTGTTTTAAATGTGTGCCTAAAAACCAATGCTGTTGTTTCACACAAAAAAATTTTTGCATTTTTTGAGAAGTTTGTGAGATTTAACAAATATAAAAATATGTATATTAAATTTAAAAATTATTATATTTTTTTAAAATTTTAATTGAAAAAATTTTTAAAAATTTTGATAAATTCACGAAAAATTTTTTTTTTTACCTTTCATTTGTTTTAATTATTATTTCAAATTTTAAGATTCCCCTTTTTTTTTTCTTTTCTTTTATTATTTTATTTAAAATTTTTAATTTTTCCAAAATTACCTTTTAAAAAAGGGTTTAATTACAATATCAAACATATTTTTTATTTTTATTTAAAATTTTATTTTTTAAAATTTTTTTCCATTAGATTTTAATTTTTGTTTTTAATTTTATTACGGGCCTTATTATTTATATCTATGTGTATAACCAATCCTACCTAAAAATTATAGTGAGGGGTTTAAAAAAAAATTTCTGGTCCCCTTACTGTTTTTAATCTAGGGTTGATATTTTTCCAGTTTCGTACAATGTAATTATCAGTAAACCGTTCGTCGGGAATTCCCTACATGGGCATTTAGGGCGGTATTTTTCCAAAACTAAAATGAAAAAAAAATAAAGTTTAATGCAGAAAAAAAAAAAATTTTTATTTAAATAATGGTAAAAGATTTGTAAGCAGCAACAGAAAGGGGTTTAAAAATGTTCCAAAATTTTTTGCCAACGATCATACCCGTTGAAGTACCCCTTCTCGCCCGTCAGCAAATTTAAGAAACGTAGGGGGTCTGGTCAGAAACATAGTTGTTAAAGGTTATTTTTGAATTTAGAATACCCCATTCCTTTCATTCTCTTCTTACCCCTTCTTGTTTTCCCTTTCCTAAGAGTGTAAACGTGCGAAAGGAAAAAAAGGATGGTGACCGCCTGGGAACACCAGATGTTTTGGCTTTTTATCATATGACCAAATTTTTTACCTTTCTTTATCCCTTTTACGCTCCTCTTATTTTGTATATAGAAAACAATGAAAAAATACTTTCCCCAACAAAAAATGGAATAAAAGTTTCGCCCTCATTTTTGAAAGAAGGATAAACAGAAAAACGGAAGGGAAAAACTGTTTTGGGATTTTTATTATAATGCTAAATTTTACGACATTTCTTAAAAGTTTTCGAGCTCGTTTTTTTTTGTATAACGAAAAACAATGGAAATCAGCTCCAACGATTGCAAAACAGTTTTAAAATAAATTCACCTTTAAAAAAGGGAGAGAGTAGCAAAAAAATGGTAGAATTTTTTTTAGGGGTTAATTATTAGTAATGATATCTGTAAAAAAAAAATGAATTTAAAAAATTTTAGTAAAAAAGATAAATAATCTCTAGGAAAAAACAATAATCCCTTTCGGAAACCCCCAAATAAAAACAAAAAAATATATTTTTGGGTTTTGCATGGGGGGGGGTAATGGCAAAAGTGAAAATAGTTGAAAACATCTATTTCTCCCATAAATTTCCTCACATGCAAATTTTAATAAAGAAAAAAAACAAAACTTATACGAATTTGGCCTTTTTTGAAACCCCACAACGGTAGTTCGGAACTTTAGCAACAAAAAACTCGTTTTTTTCAAAATTTTTACTCCTTTTGTGAATGTAAAGCAAACTTTGCTGATTCTTTTTTTCATCTTTTTCTTTTTTCAAAATTGAATAAAATATTTGCTCGCATAAAAAATATCTCTTTTATAACGAAAAAGCAAAATTAAAACTTTCATGGCCGGAAAAAGTATCACCAGCTTTTTTATTTTCATTTTTTATTAATTATGTATATTTGATTTTTCCCAAAATTCCCATTTTCATATCAGTCAAAAATTCTACTATGAAATTATTGTATGGAAATAACTTAAAAGTTTTGGTAGAAATAAATCTCTCGGGGGAAACCGATGTCCAGACTTGGCTGCTGGACTTCGGCCGACCTTCGAGGTTTACCTTTTTTTTCTTTAGTCGGTGCCATTATCTCAAAAATTATGTAAATAAAAATTCTTGGGGGGTTGAAATTGTCTTAAGAATTTTAAACCACAGTAATTTACTATGTAGGGTAGGCTTAAAAAATGAAAGGTTGACCAAGGCCTTTAGAATAAACAAAGAATATCAAAACAATCGGCAAAACTATCTTTCGTAGGTATTTTTAAATTTTTCCACGACCTTCCCAAAGGGAAAAAAACGTTTGTTTTTCGAGGGTCGTAAATTTCCCAAATTTGCATTTTTTATCGAAAAAGTTTAGTGAGATTGTTTTCTATAAAAGTGGCTTTTGCTTTTGGTATCTCCCCTTCCTTTTTTTCTCTTCTTCTCCCCTTCCCCGTCCCCCACTTCCTAAAAAGGGAGCTGTGCGAAAGGATAAAAACTGGCTTTTTGTCATCCTGAATGGTCTCTGGATCATAAGCATGGTATTCCCTTTTTAATTTCCAAGTCCTTTCCCTCATGGGGGCCCGAGGGATGACCGATTCCTTTCCCCCTATTTTTCAGGTTCACCATGGGCCCTTAACAAGATTTTTTTTTCACTTATTAGGGGCTTAAGGTTGGCCCCTTCAACTACCTATCTAAATTTAATTTCATTTGGTTTTTTCAACCCATACCTTTTCCTTTTCCAGGCTCCCGCCACTGATATTTAAAAACCCTCCTTGAATTGCTGTCAATTTTTTTCATTCCAAAAACATCCACCCCCGGGCATTACTGAGCCTCCAGAATACACCCCCCCTATCTCCCAACATCCTCCATTCCCTCTCCCATTGTCGTTTCTTTGGGGTCTACCCCCCCCCCCCTTGATACATTTTTTAACCTTTTGTTCTCCTCCCCCAGTACTTCTCCAAACTACACCTCTTTATACCACCCTCATCCCTCTACTCTATCATCTCTGCAAAATTGTATTACATATATTATATTAATATATATTTATATATATTTTTATATATATATATATATATATTTTATATATATTTTATATATCTATATATATATTATACTTTTTTAATAACAAATATTTTTATAATATAAAATATATTATATATATATATATTTAATATTTAAATTTTTTATACTTTATAACCTTTTTTATAAATTTTATATATATTTAAAAATATTAATATATATATATATATAAACTATATTATATATATATATTCTATACAAAAATATTTAATATAAAATGCATAAACAAAAAAAAAAACAAAAAAAAAAAAACCCAAAAAAAAAAAAAAAAAAAAAAAAATATTTAAAAATATATTTAAATTTTCCCCTACTAAACATATAGGGGGCCTCCGGGGTTAGCATCAATCAAATTCCAGGGAATTTGCTTTTTTCCCCCCCCCCCCCAAAACCACCCGAGCCCCACCCTTTAAAAAAAGTATATTTAAAAATTTTAAATAGAATATAAATCATAAAAAAACCGGGGGAAAAGGGTGGCAAACCCCACCCGCTCTAAATTGCCCCAAGAAAATCATGGAAACCCCTGATTGCCAACGTCCTTTGGGGGTGGGGGAGGGCACTTTACAAAACAAAACAAAAACAAAATATACATATTAAGGGTTTTTTTATTTATAATACAAATAATTTATATATACTTTAAAAATTTTTTATATTTTATATAATATTTTTTTATGTATTATACAATTTTAAAATATGATACATATAATTTTTTACTCTGTAAAATATGCATATATATATGTACTGGTGTTAAAAGATGTCCCAACCCCACACACACACACACCACACACCAACACAACACACACACACCACAAACACACACCCCCACACCCAAAACCCCCACACCCCCAAAACGGGAACCCCAAACACACAAAAAAAACCCCCCAAAATAAAAAAAACAAAAAACAACAACAAAAACAAACATCAAAAAACAAACAACAAAAAACAAAAAAACAAACAACAAAAACCCCCAAAACAAACAACTATTATATAAAACATATAATACATATATACATATAATATAATTTACATATATAAAAAATTAAATAAAAATACAAAAATTTTTAATATAATTAAATTAAATATTAAAATTATTATACATTTTGACCCTTTCATTATATTTTTACAATGAAAACGCAAGAAAAAGGGGAAAAAGATAAACGCCCCGACGCACACCACACCACACAACACCACACCAAAACCCAAAACCCCACCACCCACACACACAAAACACACACCCACACAACACACACACACACAACATATATATACTTATATATATATACATATATATATACATATATATGTATATTTATAAAACAATAATATAATATACATATATACATATATATCAATATATGGTATATATATACATATATATACATTATTTTTATATATATATACATATGTATATTCATTAAAATTGTATATATATGTATATATATAATATTTTCCCTTATATATGTATATATTGATATATTTTAATATATTAATATATATGTAAAATATATATAATTTTATGCATATATATGTATATATACATATATCTTTTATATATTACATATATAATATACTATATATATATATATATAGTATATATAATATATATGTTATTATATATAACATATATATTATATTAATATATATACATATATATTATATATCATATTTTATTTTAAAATAAATATATAATATAAAATATTATCATATAATTTTTATATAATTTTTAATCTTATATGTATATATCCATATATATTTTAATCATATATTATATAAATATTATTATTATATACATATTATTATATATCCATTATTTGATATTCATTTTTATAATCTTTTTATAATATTGTTTATCCTTATTATATAACAATATTTATATACCCTATATATTATAAAATTAATATTAATTATTATTTCATATTATTAAAATTTTTATTATATTAAATTTTTAACTTATTTTTAATTACCCTTATTTATATATATTATATATATATAATTTTATATTTATATTATTTTAATTTTTATATTTTATATTAATATCTATATATCTATATTCTTTTTTTTATTTTATTTAAATTATATATTAAATTTTTATATTTTATATTTTTAATCATATTTTTCAATATATTATTTTTTTTTACAAAATATATATAAATAATTTTTTTCAAAAGTTAAATATATTTTTTTTAATTATATATTTATAAAATTAAATTATTATTTTAAAAATTATAATTTATTTATTTTTTTTTAAAAACTTTTGTTCAAATGGATTTTTGTTATTTCACCCCGGCAAAACTGCTTTGTACTACTTGGCTTTCTTTTCCCCCAGCCACCCTTCCTCTTCTTTGTGCCCAAAAAGTATTTGTTTTTGAATGTTTTTGGTGTTTTTTTCCCTTTTTAAAGTTTTTATCACTTTTTTTACCCTTTTACAAAAGTGTTTTTTGTAAGTATTGGAACAAAGCTAACTGTTTTAACCTTGGGTTTTGGCTGGCATGTGGGAGCACCCTTTGGCTTCCCCTTGCCTTAATTGGGCCCAAAGAAAGGGGCCAGGGGGTACTTTTTTTTTTTTGATTAAAAATTTTTTTTTTTTATAAAAATTTTTTTCCCCTTTAATTTTTTTTTTTGGGTTTTTTTTTTTTGGGGCCCCCCTTTTTTTTTTTTTTTTTTTTTTTCTCTTCTCTCTCTCTCTAGCTCTCTCTCTCTCTCTCTCTCTCTCTCTCTCTCTCTCTCTCTCTCT
>NW_023638652.1:0-2500 GCF_015228065.2 Penaeus monodon
AGTTTAGAAATGCCGCTCGGTTTTTGATCTCGTAGCACATCTTTCTCACACCCACTCGTTCCGCTAGCTCACGCTCTTTTCCCCCTATCAAACATGCCATATCTTTTTGGCGAGGCCTCCCCCTTCTCCTAAATCTGCTCCTCCCCCCTCTCCCCTCGACAAAGCGCGATGCTGTATTTACCGCGAGGATGTAAAAAATGGTGATTATAATCATAATTGGAGCTAGAACATAACTTCACACAACACTAAATATGTATGACATGATTGACTTAGAATTGGTGGTGCTTATAGCCATATCAAGCTTGGAGGTTCCTTGCGAAGAAAACATAAAATTTGATAAAACAGTAATATGTCTTTCATTAGTAGTATAAAATAGATAATTACTCGTATGACTGCAATACACAATCATCATAGTACAAACATTTGCCACGATAATTTGTCAGAATTTATAATTCCATCATTCATTCAAGTTTTGCTTCTCGCTTCCTCGCAATTATTTATTTTTCCCATTCGCAGACAGAAATACGACGGTAACAGGGCACGATTTGCTGTCTTCCGGGCATGTCACCTCTGTCGGAAGGAGCATTCAGATTCTGATAGAGGCTTATAAATACTAACAACCGCATCCGAGCCATTACATGCTAGTATTTTACCAAATTTCCTTATGTAAAAGTGTAATTTTTTATTCTTAAATGACAAATAATGCTTACCAATGGTATCAATATATGTATTTTTTGCATAAAAGTACCATCTAACCTTGTTATTAAAGAAGAAATATACCCAATCCTCCAATACATTTTCCAGCGAGACAAGTACATACGTCTGAGAATGCTGTACATTTTCCCACTAAATGTGCGACCGCCAATGGCACTCCTCACAATGCCTTGTTAACAAAACTTTTACTTGGCGGTTACATTATAATCATTCAGCATGTAAACTGCCTACGTTATCACCGTCTTCTTCGTCGTCAGAGAATATTTCTCCCTGTAATGTTGACCGCAGCTTAGACGAGGGGCTCTATATTCCCGCACGCGCCGCACTCATCACTGACGCGGATGCGCACGCGGGAAGTAAAACCGCACGCAGCGGCGTAATAGTAATAATATTAATAATCATCAAATGTTATCCAAATTCTCTTTATTCTCACTTTTATCATCATTATTGTCATGATTAATAGAATTCTGGTAATTATTATCATTATTACCCTAATAATTGCCAGAATCATAAAATGAATGGAAAAAAACGTCATTTGGAGTCTACTCTCAAAGGCTAGATTTTGCCGCTTTTTCGACTTTTGGGATTTTTTTTTTTTTTTTACCTTTTTTATTATATATGGACATAATTCCTGTTATTATCATCATTATTATCATGATTATCATCATAATTATCGTTATCATCATCATTATCATCATTATCATCATCCTTATCATCATTATTGCAATTATTATCATCATTATTGCAATTATTATCATTATTATTTCAATTATTGCAGTTATAATATATATTTTTACAACTATACTAATAACAACTACAATAATAATAGTAATAACAATAATAATAGTAATAACAATAATAATATTAACAATAACGTTTTTATGATAATTATTTATATCATTATTTTAATTAATATCGTTATTACTGTAATAATTACTGTTATAATAATTATTTTTACAATTATACTACCAGTAAAAATAATAATAATAATAATAATAACAATAATAATGTTAATAACAATATTATAATATTATTATTATTATACTTATTATTATTGTTGTTCTCATTATTTAAGTTATAATATATTTTTTGGCAATAATACCAAGAATGAAAGTAATGATAATAATAATAATAATAATTATAATAATAATAATAATTATAATAATAATAATAATAATAATAATAATAATAATAATAATAATAATAATAATAATAATAATAATGATAATAATAATGATAATAGTAATAATATTAAAATCATCAATTGTATCCAAAATTTAATCTTGATTCTCACTTTATCCATCATTATTGTCATGAATTAATAGAAGTCTGGTAATTATTATCCTTATTTACCTAATAATTGCCAGAAATCATCAAATGAATAGAAAAAAAACGTCCATGTTTTGGAGTCTACTCCTCAAGCTAATTTCGGCTAGTATAATTATTACAATCATACTACAGTACAAATAATGATAAGGATAAAAATTAATCACAATAATAATATTAATAACAATAATTATAACGATTATTTATGATTATTATTATTTATACTTCTATTATTATTATTATTATACTTATTTATTATTATTATCATACTTATTAGTATATAGTTTTATACTTATTTTTAATTATTATTGGTATTATTACAGTTAAAATATAACACTAATAATTAAAGTAATAATAATAATAACAATAATAATGATAATCAGAATAGTGTAATAATATAATAATAATACTAAATAATAATAAATAATAATGATAATAGTAATATTTAAATATCATCCAA
>NW_023638652.1:5000-7500 GCF_015228065.2 Penaeus monodon
CTAACCTAACTTTAACCCAATCTAACCTAAACCTAACCTAAACCTAACCCAAACCTAACCTTAACCTAACCTAAACCTAACCTAAACCTAACCTTAACCTAACACTACTTTAACCTAACCTTAACCTAACCTAAACCTAAACTAAACCTAACCTAAACCTAACCAACCTAACCACCAAAACCTAACCCAATACCCAACCAAACCAACCTAAACCAAAACCTAACCCTTAACCTTTAAACCCAACCTAACCTTAAAACCCAACCTAACCTAACCTAAACCAATAAACCTAACCCAAACTAACCAAACCCAAACCTAACCTAACCTAAACCTAAAACCCAAACCTTTAAACCCAACCTTAACCTAACCCAACCTAACCAAACCTAACAAACCTAACCTAAACCTAACCCAAACCTAACCTAAACCTACCTAAACCTAACCTAAAACCCATCTAACCTAACAAACTATCCTAAACCTAACCTAACAACCTAAACTAACTAAACCTAACCTAACTAACCTAACCTAACCAAACCTAACCTAAACCTAACCTAAGCTAACCTAAATCCTAAACATATCCTAAACATATCCTAAACCTAACCTAAAAACCTAAACTAACCCTAACCTAAACCTACTTTAAAAACCTAACCTAAACCTAAAAACCTAACCTAAACTACCTTCCTAACCTTACCTAAAATTTTTTCCTAAACCTCTTAACTAACCTTTCTAACCTTAAAAACCCCAAAACTAATAAAACCCAACTTTAACCTACCTAAACTAACTATAACCCAAATATCAAACTAATCAAACCTAAACCAAACTAAACCCAAACTAACCAAACTAACCAAACCTACTAAACCTAACTAAACCTAACCAAACCTAAATCCAAAACTACCCCAAAACTCCAACCTAAAATCTTAACTTTTCCTAAACTAACCCTAACCAATAACCTAAACCTATAACCTTAACCTATTAAATTCTGCTTCTAACCAACGTAACTACCTAATAATAAACAATATAACTAAACCTAACCTTATAACCTAACCTAATTAAATAATAAATATAAACCTATAAAATATCTAATATCTAAAAATAAATAATAAACTTTGCCTTCCTTAATGTACTAAATAAATAAAATATAAATATTAATAATTTAAAATAATAAATTAATAAATAACTTAAAACTATTAAACTAATAATTATAATATCAAACATATTATACATATATCCAAAAAAAATATTAATATAAACTAAACCTTAAATAACTAAATAAACTAAATAAGGTTTTGCTTTTTTGCAAAGTAACGTAATTAATAATATATATATATATATATATATATATATATATATATATAATATATTATATATATATATTATTTTTTTTTTTTTTCTTTTTGGTTTTGTGTGTGTATTTTTTAGTTTTTTTTTTTATTTTTGTTTGTTTTTTGTACATATATATATTACAATATATATAATTTATAAATCTAAAAATAAAAGTTTTTTTTCCTTTTTATACTCTTATATATATATATATTATATATATATAAAATAAAAATAATAATAATATATATAATTATATATATAAAAATAATATACTTATTTATTCTCTAATTTTTATATATTTTATATATATATATATATATATATATATATATTATTTATATATAATAATATTATATAATATAATATATATCTTATTCATATATTAAATATATTAAAATAATATATTATATATATATATTTAAATTTTATATAAATTATATATATATATATATATCTAGTATATATTTATTACATATTATCAAACTATATATCTTTTATATATTTTTTATATTATATATAATATTATATATATATATATATATATATATATATTTTTTCCTGTTTGTGAGCATTACGTATATATATGACATATATATGATTTTTTTTTTTTTAATATATATTTATATATATATATATATATATAATATTAAATAAAATTATAAAAAAAAACGCATAAACCCCCACACACACACACACACCAACACACACACAAGAAATTTTTAGATATATATATTATAATATAATATAATATATATATAATATATATATGATACAGATAAAGTACTACATATGTAAATATATATACATAATATTATATAATATAAATTATATATATATATATATATATATATATATATATATATTATTTATTATTTATTATATGATATGTGGAATATAAGTATATATATGTTATATGTTATATATATAATATGTATATATGTATAATGTATACATATATGTAATATATATATATATATATATATATATATATATCTATATATATATATATATATAATATAAATGTGTGTGTGGTGGTGTTGGGTGTGTGTGTGTGTGTGGTGTGGGTAATGTGTGTGTGTGTGTGTGTGTGGTGTGTGTGTGTGTGTGTGTGTTGTGTGTGTGCGTGTTTTAGTGCATGTGTGTGTAGTATGTGTGTTTTTTATTTTTATATATATATACAATC
>NW_023638654.1:0-12797 GCF_015228065.2 Penaeus monodon
TTATTATATTATTAAAATTTTATATAATTTTATATTTATAATATTTTTAATTATTATATATAATATTATATGTTATAATTTTAAAATGTTGTATGTAGATAAATATAGTATGTAAATGTATATAATTTTTATATATTATATATTATTATATAAAAAATATGTATATAAAATTTAGTATGTATAATTATTTGTTTTTATAAGATGTATATATATAAATTAGTATTTTATATATATTATTATATATATTTATAATTAATTAATTATAATATAATATATATAAATGTAGAGATATAATTTTTTTGTATAAATTTTATATATATTGTATTCTAATATATATATATATAATATTATAATAATATATATATTATTTTTTAAATATATTATTTTAAAAATTTTTGTTTTTCTTTGTTATTATATATGATGAATATAAAATTTTTTTGATTTATAATGTTTCCCCTTTTTTAAAAAATTTTTTTTTTATTTTTTTATTTATATAAATATTTATTTTTTTTTTATTTATTATTTTTATATATAAAATTTTATTAAATTCTTTATTATTTTTTTTATTATTTTAATTTAATTTTTTTTTTATTTTTATTATATATATTTTTTTATATTATATTTGTTTTTTATATTTTGTATGTTTTTTTTATTTATATTTATTATTATTATTATGTATATTATATATTTTGTATTATTTATATTTTTATATTTTGGTATGTATGTTTTTTTTTTTATTTTTATTTGTATTTTTTTTTTTTTATTTTTTTTTATTTTTATTTCTTTTTGTATGTATTATTATTTTTATAATTTTTTTTCTTTAAAAAATTTTATTTTATTAGTATTATATATATATAATATTTATTAAAAATATATATATATTATATATAAAAAATTTAAAAATATATTATATATTTAATATATTATTATGTATATATAAATATATTTTATTTTATATATATATAATAAATAATATATTTTATATTATGAGTTATAAAAATATATATAATATAAAAAAAAAATAATATATATTATTATAAATATATATAAATGGATAAAAATTATTTAAAAAAAAAATATATATAAAATATATTTTTTTAATATTATATCTATATTATTTTTTAAAATATATATTAAAAATTATTATTTTAAAAATAAAAATTTTTATTCATAATATATTTTTATAAATTTTTTATATATATATAAAATTTATATAAATTTTAATATAGTATTTCATTATATATATTATATATAAAATTTTAATAATTTTTATATATAAAATATGAAAAATATATATAATATATATATATATATATATTTGTTTTATAATACATTATATTATATATATATATTATATATTTTAATAATATTTTTATATTTTTTAATGTTTATTTTTAAATATATTATATGTGTTATATTACTATTATATTATGTTAATAAAATTATATATATTGTGTTGTGTGTGGTGTGTGTGTGTTTGTGTGTGTGTGTGTGTGTGGTGTGTGTGTGTGTGCGTGCGGCGTGCGTGCGTGCTTGCGTGCGTGGTGGTTGTAATGTTGCATTATTTTTGTGGGTATATATTTACGCTTTTTATGAATTTTTAACTTATATATAACAAACACTGATTGTTTACCTAAGTGTAAAATATACCTACCATGGAATATGAATACAAAGGAATGTGCTCTAATAGACCTTTTTCTATGATATTTTCACTATAGAAAATGAATTTTGAGAACTATTATAGGTGCCGTCAATATTTTAATCTTTGTCTATTATTTGTTATCATTATTGTTTTTCTTATGTTGTTGTTCTTATTATTATTATCATATTGTTATTGAAATATTATCAAAATTTTTATTTTATTTTTTTTATTATTATTATTGATATTAATATTAAAATCAATTTTAATATTAATATTATTGATATTATTGAGTATTATTAATTTATTAATTTTGCAATATTTAAATACAAATAAAATTTTAAATATTTTTAAATATTATCAATGTTACTAATTTTATCAATATTTTAATAAATTATTAATATTATTAATATTATTCAAATTTTTAAATAATATGATAATTAATAATATTACTAATATTACTAATATTAAAATATTTTTAATATTATAAATTTTACAATTTTTTACTTTTACTAATACTATTTTTATTTTTATTATTATTATCATTATTATTATTATCTTATTATTATAAAGATAAAGATAAAGATTATTATCATTATCGATATCGATATAAATATTATTATAATTGTCATTATTATCATTTTTATTATTATCATTTATATATTTTTAATTTTATTATTAATATTGTTTTAATATTTATTAATATTTTATTAATATTATTTTAAAATATTTTTAAACTTTTATTATTAACATTATTTTTAACATTATTTTTAACATTATTTTAAAATTATTGTTAACATTATTATTAATATCTTATTAGTATTTTTATTAATATTAAAATATTAATTTTAATTTTAAAATTTTAATTTATTTTAATATTATTTTTGATGTTATTATAATATGCATTGAATCGTTATTAATATATTATTAAATCATTATTAATACTTTTTTTAAATACGTTATTAATATTATAGAATTTTATTATTAATGCTGTTTTAAAATCGTTTTTAATAATTTGTTATTTTTGTCAATGTTTATTATTTTTGAATTACTATTAATATTATTATTATAAATATTATCGTTATTTTATTATTGTTGACTTTTTATTTATCATTACTATTCATTCATAATTAAATATTATTATTATTGATATTATTATTAATTTTTAAATTTTTTATTGATATTATTATTATATTTTTTTTTTTAAATTATTTTTAATATTTTTATCATTTTTATTTATAATATTATTTTTATAGTGTATTAGTAAGTAGTATAGTAGTAGTAGTAGTAGTATAGTATTACTGTTATTGTCATAAATATTATCATTAATTTTAATATTATTAATATTATTAATTTTACATTATTTTATTATCACTATTATTATTATTATTTGTTATTAATATTATTATCTTATTATTATTATTAATATTTATCATTTTTTATTTTATCAATATTTTTGGGCCCTTAAAAAATTGTTTTTCATTTATTTCTTGAATTATTATTAATATTTTGTCTTTATATTAGTTAAATATCATCATCATTAATATTTTTTTATTATTCTATTATTATCATTAATATTTTTATAATTATTATTATTTATTATTAAATTTTATTAATTATCATATTATTATTATTATTATTATCTTTTTATTATTACAATTTTAAAAATATATTATTTTTATTATATTATTATTATTTATTATTAATATTAAATATTTTAATTTTTTAAATATTATAATATTATTATATTATTATATCATAAACTTTAATTTTATTATTGGTATTATTTAATTATTATTATTATAAAATTATTTTTTTTTATATTTTTAATGTTATTAATATTAATATTATTAGTAATATCTTAATATTAAAATTATTATTTTATTTTTAATATTTTTTAAACATTTTTAAAAATTACATTTTTATTATTTTTATTTCATTTTATTTTATTAACATTAATAATAATATTATTATTAATTTATTAATTATATTATTAATTTTTGTTCCCCCGGTCCCCGTCTCTCTGAACCAACACAAGGCGGCTAGGCAGACGGGTGTTATATACAGGGTCGTAAACACTGAACAGCTCCAGAGGCACCGAGCACCACAGGTCCAAAACCCCACGAAGGGTAACGCCAAGTGGCGAGGCGGGGCAGAAAAAAAACACAAAATGACAGTTTTTCTTTATTTCACAATTTTATTTCCCCATAACTTTCTATAGGCACAATACGGGGGGACACCAGATGTCACACTGCACGTACAGTTTTTAAAACAGGGCAAACAAAGTTAACAGGTCACAAGGCCCCACACGGGGTCTTCACAGGACAGCCCCCAACCCTTCCCGGTTGTTCCTGCTCCCCGTCACAGCCAGCTGCGCAGTTTCCCAGGCCCCTTCAGTAAAACATTTTTCGCACAGAGAAAAAGCCCCATGGCGTAGCACTACCCCCCCCCTATCAAGCAGACGCCCCCGTCTGCCTGAAATTCAAAAACCTGAAAAAAATACAAAAAATTTTTAAAATAAAATCATTCTCAGAAACAAAAAAATTTTTCATCCAGGGGCTTTCTTCGCCTCGCGGGGGTCTCTCTGGAGGAGGGGTGGGCGGCGGTGATTGGGCATGGCACCCAGAGGGGTATCCCTGCCCCAAACTGGCTCATGGTCACCTTGAATCTGCTGCATCGCCCTCACCCCCAAATGCTCGTCCTCATCTCGGTCGCGTCTGCCACGTCCCATCGCCGCTACGGGGGTAATTTCATTTTCTTTTTCCCCATGGCCCCGGGAGTAGCTTCCTGGCCCATGGTAAGCCACACCCGGTCCACGTGGAAAACAGCCCCTCGTTTTCGCCCTTGCGAATTCGATAGGTGACTCAGAGAGGGCCGCTACCACGTGTATCCCCCTCCCGGGGGCTCTGTAGTTTCGGCGGACCCCTCGTTTCCGACGGGGTTTTATCAGCCACACTCTGTCCCCCTTGTTGTTACCCATTCCCTCATGCAACGGTATAGGTCTCCTTCAGGGCCCCGGGCCCGGCTCCCTTTTGAGCTTCCCGCACCCGTCGGTGCACCCCGCCAGGTTCTCCTGCGGGCCCACTGCATCTGGATGTGACATTTGGCAAGTCACGTCGGGGGGGCCGCCCTGGGCCAAACCCTGGTAGCCTGAGCTACGGCCCAAACATGAGTCGGGCGGTGTGAAGCCTTTTACCTACCCACAGACCGGGTACCCATAGCAGGCGGGCAGTTGACATCCCGTTTTTCTGATTTCCCCTGCAAATTTGGGGCAAAATTTTGACAAAGGGGTACATTTAAACGCCCCCCCCAACCCATCGGACTGTGGAGGAGGGGTGTCGTCCCGTGTCTTCCACCCCAAACAGCTCGAACACTCAGGGAACACTCGTGACTCAAACTCAGGGCCCTGGTCAGAGTGATTCGAAGGCACACCAAAAACGGGTAATGAATTCATTCACAAAACCCACCCACGGTCCGGCCTCGTGGTTGGGAGTGCTAGCCTCAGGGCCCTTTGAGAAATAGTCCATTACCCACAGATTATCGATTTCTTGTGGCTTGAGAGGCAGTGGACGGCAATGTCCCATTGCCCCCCGTTTCCCCTGGGTGCCCACACAGTACACCGTAACGGGGCACGGTTTTTTCACGGGGCCCTTCTTTGCCCCTGCACAATCCAGTCTAACCACTAAGACACGTCACTCTATGCCCACCCGTAGAAGCGTTGACGGGGACAGCTCAGGGGCTTTTTCTCGCCCAAGTGGCCACTGGTAACACCGGAGTAATTCCTCTGCAACTCAGCACCAGGCTCGGGTATACAACACCCAGTGTCACTGCCACTTCATCAACTCACCCCGCGCTCACTAACAAACCGTTGATCCCTCGTAATTTCCCCCTGGTCCACCAGACACTTTGGGGGGGCTCTCCGCAGCCCCGGCCTCCCAAATGGGGCATCCATGAGAGCCTCAACCCCTGGCAAAGGGGGCAAGGTCAAGTCCTCACGTTTGCCCTTACGCCCCTCATCATCCCCCTTTAGGGCCCACATTCCAGACCTGCAGACGGAGGCAACAGGATCAAGTCCCTTTTGGACACTGGAGCAACTAGCCTCACACGGGCGTCGACTCATTCTTCAGCGTTCAATGGACACGACCCCGGGGGGTGGACGATGGTAGTTGTTGTTCAAGGGGCCCTAACCATCTTGCCGCGACCCCCTGCTACCTTTTAGCGACTTCAACCACTGAGGGGAGCTGTCAGTCCCGGATGGTGAACTCGGCACCGTAGGGTATGGGTGAAAATGCTCGAGACTCCCTTTTACCACCACCACAACTCTTTCCCTTGTCACACAATAGTTTTTCGTTAGGCCCCGCTGAACTTTGGCACGTATAGGCCACGACATACTCTTTCCCGCCCTTTTTCTGTGACAAAACTGCCCGTGCCTTCCCCCACTAAACGTCGTGTCCCAACGGTAAGGGGGCTTCAGGTCCCAAAAGGGCAAGACCGGTGCTTCCACCAGGGCCGTCTTCAGGTTGTCAAAAGCAGACTGATACGCCTCGTCCCCCTGGAAGCACTCCCCTTTCGTGTAAGTCGGTGAAGAGGAGCCGCTACACTGGGAAAAATCCTTACAAAGCGGCGGGTAGTTGGGGGCACAGGCCCAGGTACTCCTGATTCGGCCCATTTGGGGGGAACTGGCCACTTCCCACCACCGCCCCCTTCTGTGGGTGGGGTGCGCACACCGTCTTGACTGACTACATGCCCCCGAAATGGCACCATTTGGGAAAATCGGCTTTCTTGGGGCTGAGTTTGAGGTTGGCCCCTTTCCCAACCGCTGTAGTACTTCTCCCGCCGCTCCAGCCCTCCCGAAGGGGCTCCCGAAAACGATGATCTCAATTAGACAAGCGCCGTCTTCCACTGCAGGCCCCAAAACCCTCTCCATAAAAGCTGAAACAACCAGGGGCATTGCAGGCCAAAGGGCATCGTTTAATTGCCCCAAAGGGCCTGCCCGAAGGAAAAGGAGTCTTTGGCTTGTCCCTTTCGCCCCCTCCCCCCGGTGAAAACCCGACTTCAGGGCGAGTGTGGAGAACCACCTGGCCCCCCCCCAATGCATCGAGTGTGTCATCAATTCTCGGCAATGGGGATGAGTCCTTTAAAGTCATGTCATTCAGCCCCGGTAGTCCACCAGACGTTGTGGCTGTCCTTTTTTTTCACCGGGCTACCGCGAGACCATGGACTGCGACCCTTCAACACCCCCCCGTGCCCTAGTCATGACTGCGCTGCATCTCTTCTGTCTGGTTGGGCAATACGTCGGGGGGGGCTCTTGATGGGCAAATACTTCCCGGGGTTAATCGGTGCTTCACCAATCCCGTGCGGCCCCCGGTCCAAGTCACCCCGCTTAAAAAAATCTGCATCTGAGACAGGGTGTGACGCATCTTCTCTGTCTGTCTTCCGTCAGGTTAGCGGCCTCCCGGGGCGCCAAATCCCCGAGGAAATCGGGCAACGGCCCCCCACCAACCCAAATCCCGCTCCCCCACAACCTTCTGGACCTCCACTTTTCACAAGTGCCCCCTTTGCACCACTGCACCTTCTGGGCCTTTTCGGAGAAGTTTGGTACCAAAAACTGTAATAACCCCCCCCCTGGTCCAACAAGGGTCCCCAACCGAGCCCCTCAGCCAGCTGCAAGTTTTTTTGGGCTACGGGCCCCCCTACTCCCAACATCACTCTGACAGTCGACCCGGATTCTAGATCTGTCCTGGGGGCAAGGCAGTCGCTCACTTTAAAAACCTCTGCACAGCCAACCTCTGGAGCAAGGGGACCTCTTCCCATGCACCCCCCACCAGCTTCCGTCCAAGGTCGACACACGCCCTTTCTCTGTGTCAGGTAGTCAAGGCCCGCAAAAAGTCTCGTCCAGATCGGCCACATACCCGCAGCCTCTACCGTGCTGCCCCCCGCCAATACGGCCCCCCATGGCCCCTTGAGCTCACACAAAAGCCCCCTGACCCACCAGTCTCTGGGTGGTTGGAAGTTGCATATTGGCCAGCATATCAGGGCCCCATAGGGTCTTTTCAGCCCAGTGTCCCCTGTCAGGGGCATGGGGTTCCCCTCATTTAGCCTCCACCTGCATGTGCTGGTTCGACGGCAGCTTACCCAAGTGGGGCCCGGGAACCGAGGACGGCTGGGTTTCGGCCCCCCTTTTTCCAGCCTTTCCGCCCCGTACCACTTCCTTACCTTAGGGCATGCGCTCGGATGGTGACCCTACCTGCCCCCGTCCCTTGCAGCACTGCTTTTGGGAAAGGCATAGAATCCATCGGTTGAGAGGACGTTTCTCCGCTCCCCTGACATGATACGTCTGTGCCCAACCCCCCGCAGCCCCAAAACAACCCCTTTGGGAAAATTCTCGGGTCACCTTCCCCAAAGCATTTTCCACTTTAGCCCTTTCCGGCCCCCGGGGTACGGCGGGGTAAAACAGCTGCCAGGCCACTCGTTGCTTCAGGAAGGCCCGAACTCCCCGGCCCCCCGCCCCGGGCCCCCCTGCAGGGCCTAGGGTGTGCCCCGCTTGACGTAGATTTGCAGCTGGGTCCCGAAAGGTCAACAAAAAAAATCCGGGGCCCGGGCCCGATATCTCTTTCCCCAGCCGAGGGTAGACCTCCTTACCAGCGCCTCCCCAAACCTGTCCAGCTGGGACGTGTCTCGCCACGCTCACAGTCCGCTTCTTCAAGTGGGCCCGAATACCTCCCTGGGGTGGTGCCCGAAACGGGGTTCAAAGCCTCTGCCAACTGGGTAAAAGGCCTGTTGGATGCCGGGAGATGCCCAAACACTTCCCCCGGGGGCCCCTTAGCGCGTTACCAGTGCGGGCCTTCTTTCCGGCTCCAGCCCCCGGGGAGATGCAGCATTTGGGAAAAAGTAGGTTTTGGGTACCAGGGAGCCCACAAATTCTGGAGCCCCAGGGCTCGGGTGGAGAAAACGCGGCCCGGGGGGGGGGACTTAACACCCTGGGGGGGAGGGAGGCAACGAGGCGGGGTTTACCCGGGTCCGAGTTTCCGCCCACCCATACTCAAGGGGGCGGTTCCGATGGGTCCCCAGCCCCTGCGCGACCATGGCCCGCGACACGACGCTGGAGGGCCCGGGGGTTTTGCCCCGACCCCAGGCAGACCCCAGTAAACTGACCTCTGGCATCTGTTGCCAGAACCTCGTCTGCCTTTTCTTGCAACTTTCTACCTGGACCGCCTTTTCCTCCCTTTACTTTCCCCCCTCGGCCTGAACCCCGCCCTTAGAGTCTGCACCTCCCCCACAGTTCACTCTTCACGTGTTGTAAGCCTTGTCGGGTACTGTGAGTTTATCTTAAGATCAAGATTTCCCCCTGTACACCTGAACAATTTGGAGACTGTTCTTGCCTTCCTTGCCCCGCATCTTGACGAGATGGTGCGCTGCTCGCGTGCCCTCTGGCCTGCTCTTTGCCCTTTGGGCCATTTCCTCCGTAAAACCCGGGGCCCGCATGGCAGTGATCAAGTCCATCTGGCCGGCTTCACCTCACTCGGCCTGCCCCATCATAGCCTCCTCTCCCTCGGCTCCGCCATTTTTGGAGAAAATGATAAATCGGGGCTCTACTGATCAAATTCACAAATCCCAATCCTGAATCATTTTTCGCCGGGCGCCCCGCTCTCTGCCCCCCAACACAAAGGCCAGGCTAGGCAGACGGCGTGTTATATACAGGGTGTGAACACTGAACAGCCCAAGAGGGGACCGGCACCCCAGGGCCCCAAAAGCCACGAAGGGTAACGCCAAGTGGCGAGGCAGGGCACGAAATAAAAACAGAATGACGTCTTTCCTTTTTTTTTACACAATTTTTTTACCCTACACTTTTCCCATAGGACAATCAGGGGGAACCAGATGCACACTGCACGATAAGCTTATAACAGGGCAACACAAAGTTATTCAGGTCACAAAGGGGACACATGAGGTCTTCAAGGGCACACCAACTCCCTCTCCCGGGTTGTTCCTCCGCCCTCCCTCCCCAAAACCCGCTGCGAAGTTTGCCCAGGCCCTTATGTAAACAATGTTTTCCCCACGAGACAAGACCCACTGGGGTGCAATATTATTATTATTTTATTATTTATTACTATTATTATTATTATTTATTTTTATTATTATTTTTTTTTTTATTATTAATTATTATATTATTATTATTTAAAATATTAAATTTTTAAATTTTTTTATTATTATTATTATTATTATTATTTTTATTTTATTATTATTATTATTATTATTTTTATTATTATTATTATTTATTATTATTATTATTATGGTAATTATTAATATTATTTTTATTATTATTATTAATATTTTTAATATTATTATTATCATTATAATAATTATTATTATTATTATCATTATTAGTATTATTTATTATTATTATTATTATTATTATTATTATTATTATTATTATTATTATTATTTTTTTATTACTATTATATTATATTAATATTAATTATATCATACTTATTATTATATTATTATATTATTATTATTATTATATATTAATAATATTAGTTAATATTGTTATAATGATTATCATTAATATCCTTATTATTATTATTATATTATTATTATTATTGTTATTATCATTATTATTATTATCTCAAAACATTTTATATTTTTTTTATTATGTTTTATTATTTTATTTTATTTTTTATTTTAATTTTTATTTTTTTATTTCATTATTTATCATTATCTTTCCATTATTTTTTATTTTATTAATTTTATTATTAATTTATTATATTATTTAAATTAAAAAATTTTAAAAAATATATTTTCATTTTATGATTAATAATTATTATCCCTTTAATTTATTTAAAAATTATCATTTTTATTAATTATTAACTTATTAAATTATTAGTTAGGGATAAATTGTTTTTTATTTTTTTTTTTTTTTAAATTTTTAAATTTTTAAATCATTATTATCATTATATTAACAAATTTTTATTATTAATAAAATTATTAAATTTTTATTTTATCATTTTTTGTTTTCAGTAAAAGTTTAATATTTTTATTTTTATTTTAATTTTTTTTATATTATTGATTTATTTTTCTTTTATTTATTCATAATAATAATATTATTATCAATATCAATAAAAATAAAAATAAAAATAATAATAAAATATTTAAAATAATTGTTTTATTTTTATTTATTATTTCTATTTTTATTATTAATTATTATTATTTAATTTATTAAGAAATGATAATGATAATGATATTGATAAAAATTTTAATATTTTTAATAACAAAAAAACAATAATACAATGATTTAACAATACTAATACTAAGCTAAAGATAACAATATTAATAATAATAAAATGATAATATATTGATAATAAATTAATGATAACAATATTAATCATAATAGTAATTATAATTAAAAGTTAATAATAATATTAAGATAATAATAATTATAGTAATAATAATAATAAAGTAATATTGATAGTAATATTGATAATAATAATATTATTAATAATAATATTAACAATAATAGTAATAATAATAATAGTAATAATAATTTTTATTATTATTATTATTATTTTTTTTTATTATTATTTTTTTTTTTATTTTTTATTATATTATTATTATCCTCATTATTACTATTATTGTAATCATTATTATTTTTAATTTTTATTATTATTAAGATTATTATTATTATTATCATTACTATCAATATTATTATTATTATTATTATTATTATTATTATTATTATTATTATTGTTATTATTATTATTATCAATATTATTATTGTTGTTTTTTTTATAAAATTATCTTAGGTAATAAATTTTTATATTATTTTCTTTTTTTTTATTATTAATATTATTATTATTATTTTATTATTATTTTTATTATTATTATTATTATCATTATTATTATTATTATTATTATCATTTTATTATTATTATTATTATTATTATTATTATTATCATTGTATTATTTAGTATTATTATTTTTAAATTTTATTATTATTATTATTATCATTATTATTATTATTATTATTTCTATTACTATTATATTACCATTTTCTATTGCTATTACTATATTAACATTAACATTACTATTAATATTAATATTATTATTAATATTAATATTAACATGTGTGTGTGTGTGTGTGTGTGTTTGTGTGTGTGTGTGTGTGTGTGTGTGTCTATGTGTATGTACGTGTGTATATATTATATATATATATATATTTTATATATAATATATATATATTATTATATATATATAAAAATGTGTGTGTGTTTATGTATATGTATCTATCTATCTATCTATCTATCTATATATATATATATAATATATATATATATAAAATATATATAATATATATTATACAATATATATAATATATTATATATATTCATTTGTTCATTTATGTGTGTGCTCACGCACACACACACACACACAAATACACACACACACACAAACACACACAAACACACACACACACATGTTAATATTAATATCAATAGTAATATTGATAGTAAAAAGTAATAGTAATAGTTTAAAAGAAATAGAAAAAGAAATAGTAATAGTAATAGTAATAGTAATAGTAATAGTAATGAAAAGTAAAAGTAATAGAAATAGTAAAGTAAAGTAAAAAGTAAAAAGTAAAGTAATAGAAAAAGTAATGGGGAAAGGTAATGGTATGGTAATGGTAAGGGGAATGGTAAAGGGAATAAAAAAAAAATAATGTGGGGTGTGTTTGTGTGTTGCTAATAGTATATGTATAGTAAATTTTATGTGTAATGGTATGTATGTGTGTGTGTGTGTGTTTTTGGGTATGTATGTATATGTTATGTACTGATAGTTAGTATATGTAATTTTATATGTATATTTATTTATATGTATATGTTATTTATATAATTATATTGTTATTATATTATTTTTTTGTGTGTGGGTGTGTGTGTGGGGTTGGTGTGTGTGTTGTGTGTGTGTATGTGTATGTACGGGTAGTATAATATAATATATATTATATATATAAGTGTGTGTTTTATGATTGTATCTACTATAAAATATAAAATATATAAAAATAATATTAACATTATATGCAATATATATAAAAATATTAAATATATTCATTTGTTCATTTTGTGTTGCTTACCCCCAAACACAACACACCAAAACAAAAAAAACA